>NC_056741.1:1736844409-1736846909 GCF_019279795.1 Protopterus annectens | reverse complement strand
TTGTCCCCGCCGCTGTGTGCTACCTAACTCAATGAGGAACTAAACCCACACATAAGGCTGCTGTTTAATCTTAGCCTTACTACACAGCGATCACGTGCATCAAGAGGAATGGCGTGACTGGCAACTGTGGTCCCACTCCACAAAGGCGGTGCTTCTAATCCCCGGACCTCTGGAAATTACAGCCCATAAGCTTGATCGCAGCCTTGTCTGCAAAGCTATGGAGAGGATCATAATGTGAACTCATAAATAAAGACATTGGGGACCACCACAGACACTGGATCCTACCCAATTTGGCTTTGTCGGCGACAGATCCTGCCTCTTGAACTTAGTGCGACTTTTCAAACAGTCACTAAGGCCATTGATGAGGTGTAAGGCAGTTCACACAGCCTACCTTGACCTAGCAAAAGTATTCGACACAATACCCCACTTTCGGGCATCATAGAAAAGCTCACCAGCTTAGATGTGCAAACCCATATGTCACAAGATGGGTTGCAAACTGGCTCAAGGACAGAACACACAGGGGTTAGAGTTGCTGGTGCTATGTGTCCCAGACTCTAAGCCGGTCAATGAGCGGTGTCCCACAGAGACTCAGTCCTGGGCCCCCTCTTGTTCAGCATTTATTTTTCTGAAGTGCAGGCAAACATAGGGGGATTGTGGCTGACATTTGCAGATGACTGCAAACTGGGCACCATAATTGACACTCCAGACACAGACATCCTCCAGAGAGGTCTCATTGAAATGGATAACTTGTGCCAGAGCCATGGCCTTAAGCTAAATGCCAAAAAATGTATAGTCATACCCTTTGGGAAAAACAATTTAACCCCTAATTACCACATAGGTGGTAATCCATTAAACACGGAAGAAGTTATCAGGGACCTGGGGACCCTGGATTGACAGGTAACTGCTCTTTGACACTCACATTGCAAGCAAAGTGGTTAGGAAGACCTTTCTACATTGCCCACCTGATCAAGTGAAGGATTCACAATTCCAGATCAGGAGAGTATCATTGTACCCCTGTACTCTTCACTTATCAGACCAATGATGGAGTACAACGCCCCATCTCGGAATGTACCTTACCCTTTACACCTGCAGCAGTTGGAAAGACCCCAAAAGTTCCTCACCAAAAGGATAAAGGGGCTCAAACATATGTCATACGATACAAGATGAGCCTCAGATGGACAAGGTGCTCCCAAACACCAGAAGATGCAATAAAATATGTAAACCAAAGTGCGATGGCTGGAGGTGGAGAGAGCACAGCCTTGAATCCAAGTAATGAGAACTGTCCCGTTGAATATATAAAAGGCTTTAATCCACAATTTCAAAAATCTTGTGACCACAAAACATATAATGCTGCAGCTGATGAGCGCTTTCACTCACAAAATGAGCTTCTTCAGATCAATTGCTGCTACCCATAGTGCCCCTATATATACATGAACATCATTAAAACCAATTAATTATTAAAGTTGCATCCTCAGTAAAACATATAAAATAGTTCATATAACATGCAAAGACATAATACATGACAATAAAATCCTATAAACATATCTTACTGTAACGAGTGTTTATATCTGTCAGCAATAAATAAATAAAACGCTAAAACTGTATATTAAAATCATTTGAATCTATCTTGCATGTGTATGTAACATATAAAGCATAGTCAAACACAAAACACTGTATGCACACATGCAGAGTAATCAACGATAAACATGGGGACATCCAGACATTTATACCTACAAGATCTTTTAAAATGTTGATCTATGCTATCTGTGTTTAATATTGATATCTCCTTCTTTTCCTGGAGAGCTGGTTTTATGGAAGCTCTCTCATTCAGGCCAGACCCATGTCAGCCCTCCAATCCTCAGAGAAATCCATTTACTTTTCCCTGTCTTCTGTGTGGTTCCTAATGTCACTCACCTCTGACACTTGAAAGTTTGATTTGTTCTAAGACCCCAAACAGGAAAGTATGTGTATTGCCTGTTCAACTTCATGTTTAGCTATTAGTGCATTACTATTTGTATTCCTTTCCTCATGTTTATTTTACATCCTTAACTGGTTGTTCCCCAAAAAAAAAATTTTTAAAAAAAAATTTTTAAAAGGGCCCAAAAAAAACCCCCCCCCAAAAGGAAATAAAAAAACCAAAAAAATTTGGGGAAATAAAAAAAGAAAAAAAAAAAAAAATTTAAAAAAAAACCCCAAAAAAATTTTTTTTTAAAAAATTTCCTTTTGGGGGGGGGGAAAGGGAAAATTGAAAAAAACCCAAAAAAAAAAAAAAAAAAAAAAAACTTTTCCCCTTTTAAAAAAAAAAAACTTTTTTTTTAAAAAATAAAACAAAAAAAATTAAAAAAAAATAAAATTTAAAAATTTCTTTTTAAAAAAAAAAGGGGGAAAAAACCTTTAAAAAAAATTTTCCCAAAAAAAGGAATTTTTTTTTTTTTGAAAAATTTTTTTTTAAAAATATTTATTTTTTTTTTTTTTAAAAAACCCCAAAAAAAATTTTAAA
>NC_056741.1:1736834409-1736836909 GCF_019279795.1 Protopterus annectens | reverse complement strand
AGGTAAAGTCAACTTTTCCAACATGAAGTTAAGGTCCCATGTAGGCACTGGTGGTTTTCTTGGAGGATTGATGTTTTTAATTCCTCTTAGAAACTGCCTTAGGAGAGGATGAGAGAAGATAGGTGGATCAGTATTGTATTCTGCTGAAATTGCTCAAGCATGAATTTTTATGGAAGAGTAAGAAAGGCCATTATGGAGCATGTCTGCCAAGTATTCCAGGATATGTGCCATGCTCATCACTGTGGCATCTAGGCCCTTTGCGGTGCTCCAAGTGTGGAATCTTTTCCATTTTGCTGAATATGTCTTTCTCGTGGAAGGTCTGCGAGCTTCCATGATGATATCCTTCACTCTCTTGGATAGCTTCTCCTGGTGAGGAGTCAAGGTATTCGCCAGGCTGTCGGCTGCTGGGTTTTCAGGCTGGAGTGCAGAGTTTTGTAATTGTGCTGTGTCAGAAGGAGTGTCCATAGTGGTAGAGGCCACGGCTTCGTGTGTGACAGGCTCCGTAACAGTGGGTACCAGTGCTGCCTTGGCCAGTTCGGGGCTATTAGAATCACTTTTGGCTGCTCTGTCTTGATTTTCAGTAAGACCTTGGTCATTAGTGGTAGTGGTGGAAATGCATACACTGTTAGAGTATTCCAACTGAAAGAGAGGGCGTCCACTTTCCATGCTTGTGGGTGTTATGTCCTTGTGCAGAATTTCTTCAACTGATGATTGTGGTGGGAGGCAAAAAGATCTATGTCCGGCCTCCCCCATGATTGTGTTATCTGATGGAAGATGTCTGGGTGCAGCATCCATTCGTGTGGGTCCATGGTATTTCTGCTTAGGCTGTCTGCCAGTATATTGTCTTTTCCTGGCACAAACTGGGATTGCAGCTCTATATTGAGTTTTAGGGAAAGTTCCCAAACATTCATTGCTAGTCTGCAAAGAGGGTAGGAATGGGTACCTCCTTGCTTATGTACCACATAACTGTGGTATTGTCTGTCCTTATTAGCAGGTGGCCTTGATGTTGAAAGAGCTTGAAGGCCTCGATTGCATGAATCACTGCCAGCATTTCCTTTTGGTTTATGTGCATGCACAATTCTTTCCGAGACTATAGACCTTGGATGCATCTGTCCTCCATGTGTGCTCCCCATCCATGGTATGAAGCGTCCGAGGTAATGGTTTGGTTGGTTACTGGCTTGCTGAAAGGCAGGCCCCTGTTTGACTGGCTTGCTTGGGCCCACCACAGGAATTCCTTTTGAAGGCATGGAATGAGTGGTATCAAAGCTTCTAGGCTATGATTGTGCTGAGACCATAAACTCCTTAGGTACCATTGTAGTTTTCTCATATGCAGCCTGGCTTGTGGAATCAGAAGAATGCACGATGCCATGTAACCCAGGGCCTGCAGGATTTTCCTTGCAGTCATCAGAGTTTGTTTTCTTAGATTTTTGAAGCAATCCGGTAGTTGTCTTTGTTTTTCTTCTGTGAGAAAAGCCATTTGGGTGGTTGTATCTAGTTCCGCACCCAGAAAAGTTATTCTTTGGGATGGCACAAGTCTTGACTTGTGAATGTTGACTGTGTATCCCAAGGCCTGCAGTAGGTGGATGGCATAATTCAAATGTTTTTCCAAAGTTTGTTGGCTGTCCGCTTGTATAAGGCAGTCGTCCAGATACGGGTATATTTGAATCCCCTGAAGTCTGCAGTGTGCAATTACTGATGCCAGGCATTTCGTGAATACTCTGGGTGCAGTAGATAAGCCAAAGGGCAATGCTGAAAATTGATAATGCTCTGAACCTGCAAGAAATCTGAGGTGTCTTCCGCAACATTGTCTGATAGAGACATGCAGGTATGCCTCCTTGAGGTCTAGAGTTACCAGCCAAGACCCCTTGCCCAGCATGGGAAGGAGTTGCTGTAGGGTCAGCATTTTGAATTTTGTCACAATGAGATAAGTATTCAGTGCGGACAAATCGAGAATAGGCCTCCATTGTTTTTCTTTTCTTGGGACAAGGAATAGTCTGGAATAAAATCCTTGGCCTTGTTCTGAGAGAGGAACCTTTTCTATAGCTTTCATTTGCAATAGGTTGGCAATTTGTTTTAAAGCCTCTGCCCTCTGATTTGGTGGCAGGTTTGGCATTCCCTTTCTTTCTGGTAATGTATGGAAATGGAACCTGTATCCTTTGTCTATTATTTGCAGTGTCCATTTGTCCCTTGTAATACTGTGCCAATTTTTTGAGAATAAAGACAACTTTCCGCCCAAAGGTGCTTCTAATTGAGCCCTGGTCGACTGGGTCAAGGTGAAGTCATTAAGTCTGTCCTTGTGCAGCAGTTGCTGGACCTGCACTACCTCTCTGGTTAGGAGGCTGCCATTGACTACCTCTGTAGGAGCCTCTAGCTTGCCCTCTACCTCTGGCACGCCTGTTCTTGCCTCTTTGAAATCTCTCTTCTGGAAAGGACCCATTCTTAGAAGGCCAATTTCTGCTGAATCTTGGTGGTTGTACCTGGAGGAAATCTTTGACTGTTT
>NC_056741.1:1736791909-1736826909 GCF_019279795.1 Protopterus annectens | reverse complement strand
GTAGTGACAAAAGCTGCTCTATTCCTAGATAAAATGTTTAACTTGTAAGGGTATGAGCACTGGAACATGTAGCAACTGCACAAGTATCATCTATGGAAGCTTTGGAGCAGAAAGCAGAAGATGTGGCCATAGCCTTAGTAGAATGAACTTTAGGATGTTTGGTTACTATAGTTCTTTTACAATGCAGTGAGGCATTTGGCTAAGATTATCCAACACTGATGTTTCCAATTTTGCTTTGGAAAAGGAGACTACCAGTTCCACTTGCCTGTGAGCTTTAGTTCTGTAAATGTACAATCTGAGTGGTCTATGCATAGCCAATAAATGGAGCATGTATTCACCTTTGTTAGAAATATTTGGGTAGAAAACTAGTAAGTTAATAGTCTAGTTAGGATAGCTTCTGACACTGCACTGGGCAAAAAGGAAGAGCTAGTCCAGTGGGATACTATGTCCTTATGAAAGATTAGATAACATGGCTGGGAAGTAAGTGAATGGAGCTCTAATGCCATTCAAGCCTATGTAATGACAATCGAGAAAAGTGTTTTTCAGGATAAATACTTTAATTCTGCTCTAGCTGCATGCTTGAAAAGGGGCAGAGTCAAGGCTTGAAGTTTAAGTGTACGGCCCCAAGAGGGATAGGGTCCTTAATAGGAAGCTGAAGCAGCAGAATGCCTTTTAGAAATGCTTTGCACAATTTCAAGGAAGCTATAGAAGAGTTTTCACCCAAATGGAAATTTGATATTGCAGCTAGTTGCACCTTACCTGTGGAATAAATTAGCCCCATTATTAAAAATGGATGCCAGAAAAGGTACAGTTTTGTACCTACCATAAATGTAGATGTTCAAGTGCTAATACAGCTGCAGTCATAACAAATGGGGTTCTCCTGCCGTCAGGCGGGTCCTCTGTCGGCCGAAATCCAAAGTCTAGATCCGGTGTCGGTTGTCGTCACTTCTTCCCTGACGTCAGTGCGACAGGGGTATAAAAGAACCAGCAGACGCCATTTTCTTCAGTTTTTCTTGCCCCAGATGTCAGGTGCCCCCAGAATGAAGGCAATGCATACATTTGTGTAATAAAGCAATGCCATATAATCAAAATACAGTAGTGCAAGCAAATACATCAAGAATGAATACTCCAATCAGGTTGCATGAGGAGATGTTAGCCACTAGGCCTGTCCCAAGAGGGGAAGGAGGGTGGGAAACCTGGACTGCAGCTGTATTAGCACTCTAACATCTACATTTATGGTAGGTACAAAACTGTACTATGTTCATCGTGCATACAGCTGCAGTCATAACAGATGGGTAGAATCCCAAAGCTAAGAAAGGGGTGGTAGGAACTAGGTGGAACTAGGAGGAGCCAGAATGCCCTGCAATACTGCAGTGGCAAAGCCCGCTCTAGATTTGGAGTATAGTGGAAGGTGGTAGTGTTTGGAGAAGGTATGCACAGAACTCCAAGTGGCTGCTTCCAAAATATCTTTGGTAGGAACTCCTCTGAGAAAAGCTGCAGAGGTAGCAGTGGCCCTTGTGGAGTGAGATCTGATGCCTGTAGGTACAGTTTTGCCATGAAAAGAATAGCAAAAGCGTATGCAGTGGGCTATCCATTTTGAAATTGTCTGTTTGGAAATTGGCTTTCCTTGAGCTCCTATAGCATAGGACACAAAGAGCTGTTCTGATTTTCTGAAAGGCTTTGTTCTGTCCAAATTACGCAGTTGTCTGTGAATGTCCAAGGAATGTAGTAATCTCTCCCCTTTTTTTTCAGGATTAGGATAAAAGGTAGTTAAGTGTACAGCCTGATTCAAAGCTACCCTGGATACCACTTTTGGCATAAAGGACGGGTTGGTTCGTAAGGAAACTCTGTCTTGATGGAAGATGATAAAAGGCTGCACAGCCATGAGAGCTTGTAGTTCCGATACTCTACGAGCTGAGGTAATAGCCAGAAGGAAAGCTGTTTTCCAGGACAAATATTGCAAATCTGATGAGGCAGCAGGCTCGAAAGGAGGCAAGGTCAGTTTTTCTAGAATGAAATTGAGCTCCCAAGCAGGTATTGGTTGTTTCCCTGGGGGTTTTAGATTTTTAGCCCCTCTGAGGAACTGTCTTAAGAGAGGGTGAGAGAATAAGGGTAGATCAGTGTTGTATTCTGCAGAAATGGCTGAGGCATGGAATTTGATAGAGGAGAATGAAAGTCCACTGCTTAGCAGCTCAGCTAGATACTGTAATATTTGAGGTAAGTTCAGTTTTCCAGGATCCTGGCCCTTTTTCTCATTCCAGACACAAAACCGTTTCCATTTTGCTGAGTAAGCTTTTCTAGTAGATGGCACCTCCTTGGAGAGTAGGGTCTGCTGTGATGCTAAGGAATCTTCCATGTGGCTAGATTGAGTGTTTTTAGCTGACTGAAGAGTTTTGAAGCTGTGCTGAGTCAGGAGAAGAGGCATTAGAGGCAGGGTCCATGGTGGGGAATGCGTCAGGCTTCTCAGGAGTGGGTACCAGTGTTGTCTTGGCCAGTCTGGAGCAATGAGAATCATCTTTGGTCTGTCTGCTCTGGTTTTTAATAGAACTTTGGGCAGCAGAGGAAGAGGTGGGAAGGCATAAACTGTCATTGATGTCCAACTGAAGGAGAGAGCGTCCATTCTCCAGGCCTTTGGATGAAGAATCCTTGAGCAGAATTTTGTCAATTGGTGATTTTTTGTGGGAGGCAAAGAGATCTATGTCTGGCCTTCCCCATGCTTGAATTATCTCTGTAAACACTTGAGGATGCAACTTCCATTCGTGTGGATCTGTCATATTTCTGCTTAGGTTGTCTGCCAGCGTGTTTTCCTTGCCTGGCAAGTACTGTGCTTGTAGTTCGATTTGTAAGTCCAGGGCCATGTTCCAAGTGACATGGCCAGTCTGCATAGGGGTAAGAATGGGTTCCTCCCTGTTTGTTTATGTACCACATTACTGTGGTGTTGTCCGTTCTTATCAATAGTTGACCTGGTTGCAGAAGGTCTTTGAAAGCTATAATAGCATTTATTACTGCTAGCATCTCCTTTTGATTGATGTGAAGGTGCTTTTCTTTTTGGGACCATTTGCCCTGAATGCACCGATCTGTCATGTGCACCCCCCAGGCATAGTCCGAGGTGTCTGTTGTGATGACTTGATTTGTTTGAGGTTTGTTGAATGGGAGACCTGTGTTTCGCAAGCTTGAGTCCACCACAGAAATTCCTTTTGAAGACATGGAATTAGTGGTATTATTGTTTTCAAGCTGTGGCTGTGTTGAAACCATAGGTTTTTCAGGTACCATTGAAGTTTCCTCATATGCAGCTTTGCACATGGGATTAGTAAGATGCAAGATGCCATGAATCCCAGAGCCTGCAGGATTTTCCTTGCAGTCAGCCTGGTGCAATTTGCTAGTGTTCTGAAGTATTGAGTTAGTTGCCCCTGCTTCTCTGGCGTGAGGTAGGCCATCTGGGTGTTTGTGTCCAAGTTGGCACCCAGGAAAATTATTTTCCGAGAGGGTATTAGCCTTGATTTCCTTTTGTTGACTGTGTATCCCAGAGAATTCAACAACATTATTACATAAGCCAGATGTTTCAGAAGAATGTGCTTGCTGTCCGCTTGGATCAGGCAGTCGTCCAAATAGGGGTATATTTGTATCCCTTGAAGTCTGCAGAAGGCAATTACTGATGCCGGGCATTTCGTGAATACTCTGGGCACAGTAGATAAGCCAAAGGGCAATGCAGAGAATTGATAATGGGTTGAACCTGCAAGAAATCTGAGGTATCTTCTGCATTTTTGTCTGATTGGGACATGCAGGTATGCCTCCTTGAGGTCCAATGTTACCAGCCAAGACTCCTTGCCCAGCATGGGAAGAAGCTGCTGTAGAGTGAGCATCTTGAATTTTGGTACGAGTAGAAATGTGGAAGTCCAAAATAGGTCTCCAATCTTTTCCCTTCCTTGGTACCAGGAATAGTCTGGAATAAAAACCTTGACCTTGTTCGTGCGTAGGTACCTCTTGAATAGCTTTCATGTCTAAGAGATCTGAAATTTGTCTTTGTGCCTCTGCCCTTTGATTGTGTGGCAGGTTTGGCATGCCTCTCATTTTTGGAAGGGTGTGAAAATGGAATCTGTAGCCTCCGTTTATAATGTCCAGGATCCATTTGTCTTTTGTGACAATATGCCAATTTTTTGAAAATAATGCCAGTTTTCCGCCTAAGGGTGCTGCCATTTGAGTCTTGCTTGGCATGCAAAGGGGAAAGTCATTGGGCTTGCTTTCTGAATGGTTGCGAGTTATCCTCACCACCTCTGTGTAGGAGCTTGCCAATGTCTGCCTCTAAACGATCCTTGGGATTGCCCTCTGCCCCTCGGGCGCCTGTATTTACCTCTTTGGGGTCTGTCCGTGGCTGGAAAGGACCAATTTTTGGAAGGCCAATTTCTACTGAAACGTGGGGGTTCTACCTGTAGAAAATCTTTCACTGTCTGCATTGATTTAGCCTTTTCCTCCATTTTCCTTAAAACCTCCTCAGCATTAGCACCAAATAATACATCCTTTTGTAGAGGGGCATCTAGTAATTTAGCTTTGACATGATCTGGTAAGGTTTGTTACTTGAGCCAGGCATGTCTACGTATGACTGATCCTGTAACAGCAGCTCTACATGAGGCCTCTAGAGCATCAAAACCACATTGTAAGGTACGTTTACCCACTTGTTCTGCACTGTGCATCAAATCCTGCAATTCCTTCGAATCTGGTTGTTCAGGTTGTGACATTTTACTTCTCAATTGTGATAACAAAAACTGTTGGTACTTTAGCATATGGAACTGACAGTTTAATGCCCTCATGGTTAAGGTGGCAGAGGTATATACCTTTTTTCCCCACGTTTCTAAGGATCTGGAATCTCTCTCGGAAGGTAATGGGTTTTTAGCAGTGGAGGCCTTAATTCCCTTGGGACCCTGTGATATGGTTTCTGGGTCAGCAGCATGGCTTTTGTATAGAAATTGGTGTGAGTCAGGGACCCTGTAATACCGGTCAGGCTTGACTGGGGCTGGAGGTAGAGAGTCCGGGTTAAGGCAGGCCTCAGAGTACACATCATCTAGTATGTCTAAGACAGTAGATATAGCCAGAGGCCTGTGCTGAGGTAGCAAGAGAAATTCCCTAAGCCTTTTCTTGGAATCTGAGTAATCTTGGCCTTCCTAGTGGAAGTGTTCCCTTAAGGTATGCAAAGTTTCCCCAAATGAGTAATCCTCTGGGGGGGGGATATAGATGGAATGGACTCCTCTGCATCGGAGTCTTCAAAAGGGGAGAAAGAATGTTCCTGTTCATCAGAGTGCTCTGATATAATGGAGCCCTGATCAGAGGAGGGGGATTCTTCCTCCACTCTGGGCCTTTTGTCCGGGGAGGGGGGGGGGGTTGAGAACCACTGATAAGAGTAATTAAATCCTCAGCCATTTTAAGCATCTGTTTTTTAGGCATGGGGCCTGGAGATGGGCCCTGTGTAGCTGGCCTCTTAGAATGCATGGCTGCTTTAGACTTAGTAAAAGCCTTGATGGAAAAAGAGGAAGGTTTGAAGACACCTTGAGAGGAGGTAGACCTGTCCACAGTTTGAGATTCACCTCCAAGAGTGGCTTTGGTATCTGTAGTCGGGGTGTGGGCAGAGGAGCCTGCGACCTCGGGCACAGGAGACACCGCCAATTAAGTGTCGTCGGTAGTCAGGGGCTGCGTAGGCACCTCGCTGAGAACCGGACCACGTGTAGTCGTCTTTGGCATGGTGTCGGTAGGGGCCGCGGACCTCATTTGTCGGTCCTTATCTTTGCGCTTTTTAGACAAAGCTGGAGTCGGGGTATCAGACGACATAATATAGTTAAATGTTTTGCCAAAATAATGCTGGGCGAACTCTGCCCGATGCTTAATGGTGCACTTGTTGAATGTAGCACAAAACGACAGACCGAGACGTCGTGGTCTGGGCCTAAATAAGGAATACAGAGGGAATGGAAATCCTTATGCGGTATTTGCTTCCCACATGAAATACAATTATTAACTTTGTCTGACATCGGTCTGAGGCAAGAAAAGTTCCCCCAACGGGGTACTTAGCTTTCAAGAAGACTTCGGTTGCAAAATTTTCGTAATTTCAGGAGCTGGTCGACCGGCACTTGCGAACTGCTTCGGGCACCGCGCGGCAAGAAAGACTGAAGAAAATGGTGTTGGCTGGTTCTTTTATACCCATGTCGCACTGACGTCAGGGAAGAAGCGACGACAACCGTCGCCGGACCTAGACTTTGGAATTCGGCCGACCGAGGACCCGCCTGACGGCAGGAGAACCCCATCGGTTATGACTGCAGCTGTATGCACGATGATCATCAAAGAATAGCAGAATCTGTGCTGAAAAGGGGTCTAGTCTCTGAAGGGCCCAGACAATCTTTCCACTTACTCTTGTTAATCTTCTTAGTAGAGGCCATATACGATGACATAAGGATGTTGCAAAACAAGGAAAAAAGCCTGTAATTTCTAGCCATCACTGCAAGTGCAGAAACCATGCTGTCAGCTTGAGAGAAGTCATGTCCGATAGAGTAAGGCCAGATGGGTGAGTTAAGAGATCCTGAAGAGGATTTATAACCTGGGACAGTGAACTAGACCAGGTGAAATGAAGACAGAAACCACACTCGGCAATGGGGCAGTGAGGATAACTTTGGTCTTCCACCATAATGCTTTCTGAATAAATTTTGAAATGAGATGAAGTGAAGAGAAGGCATGTAGTTGACTGGAGGGACAATCATTAAACAGACTCACTCTGACTCTCCCTATGGGGAATTAAGGCAAAGTACCTGTTGCACTTGGTGTTGAGGGTGGCAGCATGTAGGTCACACCATGGTTTTCCCCAATGTCAAATATTTCCACTACTGATCGAGAGACCACTCATAAGGTAGCAAGATGGACCTGCTTAATTTGTTCACTAACACTGGCTTTCTGCTGGAATATGCATTTGGAGAAATCAACCTTAAGAAAATCAACCACTGCCTGACTCCCCCATAATGGGCAGGATCAAATTCCCCCCATTTGATGTAACAGACATTGTCCAAATAGCAATCATCCCTACAGGGTGAACATCTTGAAATGCCTACAACACTAACAGGATTGTCTTATTTCTAGTATGTTGATGGGAAGAGTGACCTCTGTCTGAGACCACATGCCTTGGACCGTCCTTCCCAAATAATGCCCCCTCCAATTTAGCTGGGTGACAGTGGTCACTACAGCTTTGGGTGTGAGCAGAGAAAAAGGGCAGCCTTGAACAACTTCTTGTGCATGTAACCATCACACTGATGCTTGCAGATGTTCATAACACAAATTAGTGCAGTTAGTGGATGGTGGCTGATGGACTACTGTACTGCTAGGGTTCACTGTACGACTGCTGTGCAAATGGTACTAAAACTACCAACTCGGCCATCGACCTTAGTAGTTTTAAGATTAAATTTGGCATGGGGGGACGAAGAGGAAAAAAAAAACGTGCCCTCTCATGTGCAATAAAGTTACTACTCGTGATCTGGTATTTAAATGGGCACCAATGAACTCCAGAGACTGCATCAGGGAGAGCTGTGATTTGTTGTAATTTACAGTAATACCTAGTTAAAGGCATAGAAAGAGCAAGTAGTCCCTTGCCTGAATGAGTACAGGCCTAGTAGAAGCAGAAAGGAGACTGTCATTTTGATAAGGAAACACCTAGAATCTACACACACACACACACACACACACACACACACACACACACACACACACACACACACACGTGAGCTGAAATCCCTGCCATGTGTTTGGTAAATACCTAGGGGACTGTGGTGAGACCAATGGGCAGTGCTCCAGCTCCCAGCCAGACATGTAGCCATTTCCTGGAGTGCCTGTGTATCTTGATATGTTAGCAGACGTCCTGGAGATTTATGGAGCACATCCACTTACCTTTCCTTCTCAAATGACAGGATAGACTGAACCATGACCATCCAGAACTTTGAATATTTTATATAGTGATTTAGGGTGCTTAAATAGAAAATAGGTCTGAAATTCCGTGTTTCTATTTTTGTGTCACTAAAGAGCGTCTCTGTGTCTGTGTGTGTCTGTGTCGGATGACTTTCTCAGCGCCTTTTCTATTTCTATGGCTGCCACTTTCCTTTGCCTGAGGGGCAAATTGGGGATTCTTTTACTGCATACTGGGGTGAAGGAAAAATGTTATGCAATAACCTGTGGATATTATACTCTGCACCAAAGTGTCTTTAGAAATGGCTATCCAGGCTTCTGGGTGTAGCGATAACAGCATGCCTCCAGAGTATAGCAGTTAGGTAGCCCTTCAGGGACACTGAAAAGGCTTCTCAGAGAAAGGTCCTCTGAAGCCTTAATGTGTCAGACCACTTTTGCCACAGGGGAGCTGTCTGTTAGATCCTCGCATGACAGAGGGGATCTCCATCTCCACAGGAATCCTGGAGACACCCTTGCAATTTTCTTAACCACAATATTCTGCCACCTCTGTTTTGGGAGAAGGTCCTTTGAGGGGTAGAAAAACAGATTTGAACAGCAGACAGATTCTTCCATCCTGATCCAGATGTATTCCATCCTGATCAGAGTATTTCCTTTACCTTGGGGTCAAACAATGTGGATCCATCAAAAGGGGCATCGATGACTGCAGACTTGAAGGGTTCTGCAAACCACCAGTCATCTTCAATGAGTGACCTGGAAGACCTAATCAAAATCCGGGTCTTTGGTCAAGGGACTCTTGTGCAGAGCCTAAATGTCCTCACTTAACACAACATCTCTGAGGCACTCTTTGGTGGAAGGCTCCAGACAAGACTTGGAAGCAGTCCTATCCTCAGTCTCAAGGCTTGACCAGACCAGCTGCCACAATGGGACAGGATGAAAAGACCCAGCTCCCACTGAAAACAGTAAAGTTGGGGTGGACCCAAAAAGGGGGGCAAGGTTGTCTTTTCCATAAAAGCAGAGAAAGCTCTCTCAAATACCTAGAAAGGTGAAGCCAAGAAAGAACAGAGCCCAGCCCTCACTGGATCCAAAGAAGCCCATGAAGGATGAAAACAGACTCCTCCTGGTCACAGCCTTGAAACAGAGGTCAGAGCCAAGCTGTCCAATGCCAAATCTCTGAGGGGGAAGGAAGTCTCCAAAAACAGAGAATCAGTCCCCCAGATAAAGCAACAACACTATGGTTCTGAGATCCATATAGGTCTGACTGAATTGGAGCCATCTGGATCAAAGAAGGTGTTGGGATTCAAGAAGGGCAAAGTCTTCTAAATATGTAGGTCTCGAATCAGAAGTCTCTGGTCTGAAATCCCCAAAACCACAGGCAAGACGGAGTAGGAATAAGGGCTAGGTCTGTCTAGTAGAAAGGCTCATGTTTCCAATGGGAGACTGAGTTGGAACACCCAACTGTATCTGGGTTTTGAGAAACAGTTATTCTATCCACACAGACTTCAAAAAGGCTCTTAGATGACCTGAGGGAGGATGAAGTGGAAGTTGGACAGGAAACTAAGGGGTGTCCTGCAAAAATGGAGAAGGAAATCTCTGTTACTGGTTCTGGAGGGAACCTAGCAAGAACCTCAGGTGACTTTGGCAAAAGGTTGGGGCAGATCTGACTGGGAGGATGAATCCAATATCTTTGATAATGTAGGAGTCGGGGCTATGGAAATGGACCATCCAACATCTTTAGGAGCATTCTCTGGTGGAGTACAGCCTTAAGTCGCAAGAGGATAATGGCTAGAGGATTGTTTCCTCACTTCCTTGGGTTTCTCCGGAGCCTCTCCAGATTTCTTAGAGGATGCTTTAGAGGCAAAAGGAAGAAGTCTTTTTAAGATGAGTTTATCTTTCCTCTCAATCAGGTCCCAGTTGTTAAAACTAGCCCAAATGTCACACACTGTTGAGGTGAGTTGGGGCAAGGCAATACACACATTCTGAATAGCTGCCAGAATTGGAAATCTTGTGCCCACAAATGGTGCACTTCTTAAATCCTAAGTGATCTCATCTCAGAAACAAAAATATATACACAACTGTAGGAGAAAGATGATACCCAAGAAAGAATAACAATGGCAATGACACTATCATGACAAAGGGAAAAATAACAACTAATGGAGACCAATACCAAAAAACAGTAACGAGAAAGTATGAAATACAGAAAGCCACAAGGAAAAACTGCCAAATTTAGTGCTGTAGGCTTTTTTTTTTTTAATATACAAAGGAGGAAAAAAAAACAAAAAAGGTATAAAGATATTTAAGAGAACTGATAATTCACTATTCCACACTCGAGTTAGTGGTGACCACGTCTTATCATTAAAGCTGCAAACAAGACCGGAGATAACTTAAGAGGAGAGAGATTATGGGGTAAGGGAAGGAGCTTGAGCTACAGAGCTTAAAGTCTACTACAGTTGTCAAAGGACAGATCCAATGTCAGATGAGACACCCATCAGTTGAGGAACAGACTAAACAGTTCCATAACTGGTTTTAAAGATTTTGGAAGTAATTGGAGTACAAACACTGCCATTTTCAAAGTACAACAGTGCCCTTTAAGGAAAGTGTTAATAAAGGACCCTCCAGGTCTAAATAATCCTCCACTTGTGTTGTTGGGGCTCACAAATGTCCTGTGTGGTTCATTACATCCCTAAAATAGATACAGTGTCGGGTATCAATTCATATATAAAAATAGTTACTATAGTTCCTTTCAAGCCTACTAGTGTCATTTGAGACAACTTTGAATGGCCACATCGCATTCTAGATTTCCTCACATGACCCATATCTTACATATGGCACTTGCATCAGAAACTACATCAGTACAGTGTGGGACAGAAGTTAGGTAAACAGCAAAACCTGAAAAAGCCGATCAGTAAAATGGAAACTTTCACACACATATAAATATATTTGTCACTTACAGTGCAGAATGACAAAGGTATACCCTCTGGACATGAATCAGTAAGTGTGGCCAAATATACAAGATTTCGGTGCAAGATCTGCTGATACCTGTAAGGAACAGAAAAAGTGAATCAAACTACAGAAATACAATACATACATGACCTATACGCTTAAGAAGGCCACGACTAAAGGTACCCTGGTTTCTATTCAGATGCGCTAGTGACAAGTACTTAAAACCCATATTACTCAAATTTACAGAGGGCACATGCCATAAAATATTCAAGCACAAAACTAAAGGAAACATCCATTTTGAGGCTAAATGCTGTAGGAAGCAGCTATGTCTCCAAATGTTCAAGACAGCTCTCTATAGAAATGTCGGCACTCAAAATGCAAAGATCTGACAAGCTGAAGAAAAAAAAGAGGACCAAACACCCAGGAAAGTGTGAATCTACGTATCCATCTGTAAACTTCTCTGGACCCCTGATGCAGGAGGCAGCCCACCCCACAATTATGTATACGAACTCAGATTGCCATACCTCAGAGAAAGAGGATATTCTAAGAAATGGCACATTCAGACTTAGTACATACAGTAGATATAAAAAGTTTACACACCCCTGTTAAGACGTCAGCTTTTTGTGATATAAAAAAAAAAAATGAGACCACAAATCATTTCAAAGCTTTTCCCACCTTTAAAGTGTCCTATAACCTGTACAATTGAAAAATCGGTTAAGGGAAAAATATAAAAAATAAACGTACAATATGCTGGTTGCATAAGCGTGCACATCCTTCAGCCAATACTGTTGTGTGTGCACCCTTAAACTAATACTTTGCTGTAATTAAATCAAAAGGTGCTTCAACATTCAGTTTTCTTGGGTAGGAGTCTATCAGCATGGCACATCTTGACTTGATAATATTCATCCACTCTTCCTTGCAAAAGCACTCCAAATCTGTCAGATTGTGAGGGCATTTCTTGTGCACAGCCCTCTTCAGGTCACCCCACATATTTTCTACTGGATTTAGGTCTGGGCTCTGGCTGGGCCATTCCAAAACTTTAAATTTCTTCTGGTGAAGCCACTCTCTTGTTGATTTGGATGTATGCTTGGGGTCACTGTAGTGCTGAAAGGTGAAATTCCTCTTCATCTTTCCAGCAGACTCCTGAAGGTTTTGGTCCAAGAGACAGGTATTTGGAACGGCTGATAATTACCTCCACCTTGACTAAACACCCATCCAGCTTAAGAAAAGAAACCCCAAATCATGATACTGCCACCACCATGCTTCACCAACGGGATGGTGTTCTTTTAGTGATGCAAAGTGTTGTTTTTGTGCCAAACGTATCTTTTGGAATTGTGTCCAAAAAGTTCCTTTGTCTCATCAGACCATAAAACATTTTCCCACATGCCTTTGGGAAACCTGATGTATTGTTTTGCATATTTTTGCCAAGCCTGGATGTTTTTCTGTGTAAGGAAAGGCTTCAGTCTTGCAGCCCTACCCCGCAAGTCCAGACATATGGAGAATACGGGAGATTGTCATCATATGTAGTACACAACCAGTACTTACCAGAAATTCCTGCAGCTCCTTCAATGTTGCTGTAGGTCTCTTGGCAGCCTCCCTGACCAGTTTTTGTCTCGTCAATTTTGGAGGGATGTCCAGTTCTTTGCAACATCACTGTTGTCCCATATTTTCTCCACTTTTTGAGGACTGTCTTCACTGGGTTCCATGGTATAGCCAATGCTGTGGAAATTTATTCTGTACCCTTCTCCTGACTGATACAAAGCATCAAAGGGTCTCATTGTTGAAAGGTAAGCTCTCTGCGAACCATGGCTTTTGCTGTAGCAGACAAATGAGTAAATGCCAGGAAAATCCTACTAGGACAGCTGAACTTTATTTGGGTTAATCAGAGTATCTTTAATTGATGGCAGGTGGGTACCAAAGGTAACCAAATGCTGTAATTAAATAAAAAAAGTATTAGTTTAAGGGTGTGCACACTTATACCCAAGGTAACCAAATGCTGTAATTAAATAAAAAAAGTATTAGTTTAAGGGTGTGCACACTTATACAACCAGCGTACTGTAAGTTTTTTACTTTTTATATTTTTTCCCCTAACAGATTGGTTCGTTTTTCAACTGAATTGTAGAGTTTATAGGTCACATTAAAGGTGGGAAAAGTTTTGAAATTATTTATTGTGGTCTCATTTGTTTATATCACAAAAACCTAGCATTTTAACAGGAGTGTGTAAACTTTTTATATCCACTATACATGCAAGTCAGTTTTTCAGCTAGCTGCCACATTTCAAGACTCACTCAAGCAGGTCCTAACATTTCAAATGTTTATCTTTCAAAGACAGGCACCCCAGTACTCATCTTAAAAACTGCACACCCATTTGACTCTAGGTATGCCAGACATCAGGCTGGAATAAAGACAGAAAAGGAAGTCTGGCAAGGAAATTATTGCCATATTCCTCATCCCTAGTATTCTGACCTCTATATATGAAAAAGTAAAAAAGTGATGTGTAGCAACATAAACTATGCAGTATAGGAAAGTTGAGACATAACAGGACAATTACAAAATCAGAATGAAAAAGCAACAATTCTGTACTGCAAAGAAATGATGTGAACAACATGACAAAACATCTGAAAAACACTGGAGGTATACCTCTCAACTGTCCCCGATTTTTAGGAACGTCCTCAATTTCTACTCAAATTTTCTCTGACCCTCAATCCCTCCTAAAACTTAAGACGTTTGGAGAAAATGTAGAGAACTGTACTTAATGCCAACACAAACACTTTCCTGAAGTAAATATTCATTTTCTGAAGCTGTATATTAATTCACATTAATTTTATTCTGTCAATGTCTCAAGTTAACAGTGCTAATATTTTAAAAAAAAAAAAAGTGTCCCTGATTATCTGTGGATTTGTCCATGATCTTGAGATTCGTCCCCGATTGGTTGACAGCTATGCACTGATGAGAAAGGTGACAAGACACGATTTTTACAATGATTTTCTTTTACAATGAATTTCCTAGCAAACTTAGGAAGTAGAATGGTTGGCAATGCTGGACGCGTGGCATTTATTCAAGCAGAAGGCTGTACTGTAGATCACTTGCAAGATCTCTGCCTCACTGCTCCAGGGTCTGAGGTTCAAACCAAACTTCAGATCAGTTTCTAAAGTATGCACAGTTTTTTTCCTCAGTGTTCTTCAGTTTCCTCCCAATACATCCTAGTCGACTAACTAGGTTACCTTGTAGCAGTCTTCATTTTGTCCATTTATCAATCCTATGCAAAACCTGTGAACCTTTTTTTGTTGGGTCCTCCCTGTTCATGGGCACTGCTCAGCAACGGCAACCTAGTCTGCAAAACACATACCAGTTTAGTCTCCCCTGAATACTGACTAAACATGTAACTCTCCGATTGCCCTCTTCTTCCTCAAGTTTTGCTCTTTTCCTCCATTTGCTTTCTTCCAACATTTTCGCTTATACTACTGGACCCCAATTTAAAATCTGACCTGTGCTCTTCTATTCTACCAGTGTCACTAAGTCAGGGGCAAAGATCTTTGTGCAAAAATGTGTGTGCATTGCTTTTGCTAGTACATTTTCAAGGCACCGTGGCACAGTGGACAGTGTTGCTGCCACACAGCAAGACTAGTTAGATTCTCAGCTGAGTTGCCTTCTGTGTGGAGTCTGCATGGGTTTCCTCTGGGTGCTCATGTTTCCTCCCACATTCCAAAGACATGCAATAGGTGAAATGGGCACTCTATATTGATCAAAGGTGTGAGTGTGCGCGCGTGCGAGCTGTGGTATGAACAGTCGTGGCAGGGCTGGCCATCCAGTAGTGTAAACCTTGGCTCTTGATGGCTGTCAGTGTTGAATCGACACACTGATCCCATGCGCAAAAATGGCAAACAAGGTTGAGGATCGATATTTTCAAGATTCAAACCACCCAACGTTAATCATCACTCTGCAGTAACTAAGAGCATATGTCAGTTACAAAATTATAAATCTCACTTGACAGTATATTCCCTCAAAGCTAAAACACAGCTCCTATCCTGTAGCAACAAACTTTATAACAATTTTGGAGTTAGCACGGCTGCTGCATGGTTTAGTACAGTTCAAGTCCTACTTGCCTGCAATAGTAATAGTTTTGCACAACACAGTACATTTCTGGCATTTGGGTAGCAGTGCCCTGCTACCCTCCTCTGGCAGTCTGCTAAAGCTCAGATTCAGTCCCACTGCCTGTGGTTTGAAGAACCAGTCACCTGGCAGTAAAGGGACGGTCTTGCAAACTCTTAGACAAAATCCTCAGTTTTCTAGGGTCCAGCAGAATAGAAAATGGAAACAACTTTTGTGAACACCTCCTGTTCTAATACCAAAAACCACCCATCCTCCACACACCCTTAAAGGCTGGTGCCTCACAGTAACCAAAACACAAATGTATGTACATCCAAAAAAAAGTGTGCGCGTGTTGGAGGTATGGTGGACAAGTACTCCCAGTAAGACAGCGTATTCTACAAAACACTTACTGTTACAGCTAGGTAGGACTTACGCAACTGTACTATACTCAAACACAATGGCTTACTAGCATTTGAGTAGATTTTGAAAGCTTACCAAACTTGGATAAGGGTCCAAGAGACGCTGGAGAATGGGGCTAGGAAATCCTTCTCTGGACCTTAAAAAAAGTCATCCAGCTTGTAGTGCTTCATCAAGATATGAACAGAAGAACAAATTGCTACCTCTAGAATACTTCAGGAGTCTACGCCTTTCCAATAGGCCACTGAAGAGAAGGCTCTGGTAGAATGCACCTATACCTTGCCTGGATCCACCTTGCCATAGTAAGTATAACAAAAACAATACCAGAGAACAACCAATGTGCAATTGTTTGCTTAGAGACCGACCTTTTTTGCCTCTGCAGAGGAAATACTACTTGTAGCCTTCCTGAAGAGTTTTGTTCCATCAAGGTAGTAACTCAGCTTCTGGTGCAGATTCAAGGTATGAAGGACCCTCTTCCCCCTTATTCCTAGGTTCCGTGAAGAACACAGAAAGGTTGACAGAATGACTTCCAAGACTACTTTTGGCATGAAAAAGGGGTTAGTACAGTGATGGCAAACCTATGACACATGTCAAAGGTGACATACAAGTGTTCAAAATTGCCAAAGAACCGAATGAAAAAGAAAAGAAAAATATGCGACCCTGCAATTATTTATTAAAACTCAGCAACCAAAAAAGTCATTGATCAAATGCAGCATATTCCATATTTTTTCAGTTCAATTCAAAACTACTATTAAAAGTAGGGTAATTTGTTGGTGCACTATTAACTCTAACTCCGAGTTCAGTCATACAGCGCCTCTATACTTGCATCCGAGCACGCTGGGAGACTGTAGCAATTGTATGAACTTGCATTTGTGGAAGGCACTCTGATCTAACTTTAGAGTTACATTTTAACTCACCTGTTAAAAAAATAAAGTTGAAAAAGTACCTGAACTTTCAGTTACCTTCTCAACTTAGTTTTCAGTGTGGAGTTACATCATATTTGACTTTTCAGAGAAAATCAGCTCACCATGCACTCTATGTACTTATAACAGCAAGCCAATTCTCAATGCACTGCAAGAAGCAAGTGGTGGCATCCAATCAGATTCTTCCAGTCCAAGCCACCTAACACCTCCAGCCCCAATCTAAGGTTTCATTGATCTGTCAAAATAAATAGGGGGTCCAGCAATAGCAACTCCCTTTCGGGGGACCAGCAATAGCAACTCCCTTTCGGGGGACCAGCAATAGCAACTCCCTTTCGTGTTTCTGATATTTGCAGAATTCACCTAAATTGCTACTAGATCCTATTTATTTTGTCAGAGCATTTATTTCTGTGGGCCAGTTTGCAAGTCTATAGATACTGCCACAATCCGAAAACACAGCCACTGAGAGGAATACTGTACTGCAAACAAGCAGAGTTCAGCTGCAACGGATTCCTGTTTTAGAAAGTAAAGTGTTCACTCGAGGGAATTGCATCCAAAGAGGCCTTGCATCTTCTGCATTTCTGTTTAGTTGCTTCGTACCTTGTAAGTGGATTTTTACCATTGTAATGTACATACTTCAAGCGTTGTTTATTTTGGAAGTTGTACAAGTTCTGGGTGAAGAAAAAAAAAAAAAATAAAGATTTTTTTCTATTTTTACAGCTCTTCTAATGTGGAATACACTAGGGTATCTAGTAAAGCATGTTCAGATAAACAAATATACACATGAAACTGTGTATTAACTATTAATGCATTCCCAGCCAAAGTAGCAGCATGTACCTTGGGGTTGATGAAAACACCAAATGTCCTTCTAATCTACTTGGTTTTCTGGTGACTGCCTGTGCTAACTAGCAATCTTCATCCTACTATTAACATCTGCTCTTGCATTTCAGAATTCTGTAAACCTGCTGTCTTCTCAGAAGGGCCACCCATGATGCAGGACTACTTTGGGTGGGGGTTGACAACATTCTTCATCATGTCAATTAGGAATTAGTTTTCATACCAAATAGGCACAGTTTGTCCCATAACTCCCCAACTTTCTTTGCCAAAGTGAGATAAGTGGGCAAATGATAAAAATTGAGACTGAAAATGTGAAACGTACTAGAGATAGATGCACTAACACTTACAGTGGTAGTAACCTTCACGAAACAAATGATTATGATCTTATGCTTTAAAATATTGTTCTGAAGTACTGTTATCTAAGAGAAGACAGTGAGGTTAAAACCCATAGAGAATGCAATTCAGGTGTTCTATTTTTAAGGGGGTTTGGCAATCCACGTAGTTATGAGGGTGTGGACTAGGACATCAGAAGAATGGAAAAAAGTTGAAAAGTACAACTATAAAGTCAAAGTGCACTCAGACTGTCCTTTCACTGACCACATCTCAGTCTTATAGTTAAAAGCGTAGAGCACAAAGATCGGGGGAAAGTGAACCAACAATTTGTCAGTGTAATTAGCAAGACCATATAAAAGCAGACTAACAATCGTGCATAGAGCTGGGTGAAATTAACTGAATGAGACTACACCGACTTTGAAATTTAGGTGCATCTTATATGCAGCGGCAAATGTAGCAGCACTTAATCCGATGTGCCTTATACCAAAATAGAACTAGAGGCAACTTTAATGCAGCAAGCATGTGGGTTTGTCTCACAAAAAGTAGCAATTGAAAAGTGGGGAAAAAGATAGAGAACACTGTATGAAATTCCTGGCAGCACTTTGTATACAGTAGCATTGTAACAGCACCATATAAAAATGACGGGCAGAATAGGCACGCTTAAGCACAAATAGTACTAGGAGGAGAAAGAGGGAGTACCATAACATTGAAAGGGGCTTTAAACAGCATGGGCCATCACAGGAGAGGTGAGCGACAGAGTAAAAGGAGATGGGAGATGGGCTTAGTAAGGTGTTTGAATCTGGGTGGGGCTACAACCCAAGCTATAGTTAAACCTGGAAAAAAAAAAAACATCTATGAAGGCAAGACATTTTTCAGAGCCTGAAGGCAAATTTTTAGGATAGGAAAAGCTGAATAACCACTGGAGTTTGGTGTACTTGGTAGATGGAAAAGAAAAGCATGCAATATGTGTTTACAAGGAATACAGTAAAGACAGAAGTAAAGAGAAAGATAGACAGCATTGTACAGCAAGGGTTGAGAGAAGGTAACTGCTACTTTATATATAAAAAAAAAAATAAAAAATAGGTGATAAATAAAACATAACTCACTATTCAGTCGAAGTGGCGAGTGAAGGAGGATGGGGGCCAGTTCTGGTGGTGGAGTTAATTCCAATGCTATGAGTTATTTAAGTTGTTACAATTTAGGGAGAGGTTGTGTTATCCAGACAAACTATGCAACACTTAGCTGGATGGGGTCATTTGTTGGCATGGACACTCAAAACTCCTAATGTAGGGTTTCTGTCTACTGCTGGTTTGCAGTGGGACAAACAGTCCTTGGGGCTAGGGATGCTTGAGAAAGAGAATTTCTACATGCTAATACCTCATCTGAGGACGGTGTTAGTCCTTACAATACAGTAAAAAACTGACTGTGGTCTGTACACATGTGCATATATCAGTTTGTTTAGGACTCAAAGTTATGGAAATTAGGATTTTTTTTTTCATATTTTGGCAAATAACTTTGCTAGGGAGCATGTCATGACATGTAGTCTCTATTACAGGTGATGAGATACTATGCTTTAGCAATTATGAGAAATATAATATTAATATTTCTGTGAATATCTTCGTAAAGGAGCACCAAACAGTAATGGTTAAGGTATCATTTTAAAGCTGACACTGATACAAACCAATTACATATGATATGGGTCTACAGGGTACATTCACAAAGATAATGCGATTTGTTTTCCCAAAAAAGTAAAAAATATGGATAATATCAGTATATTTCTTGGCAAATACTTAATGACTTGGATGTGCATTTTCAACATTTACACTGTTAAAAAGGTCAGTATCTGCTGAACAACTTTCGCATTTACTTTAGTCTAGCTCTTATGGTTAAAGAGTTATGAAAAATAAGTTATATACTCACCATAACAGTGTCGTCAATCTAGTCTTCATTCTTGATGGTTGGGTTCAGAACAGAGCATCAGTTCAGACTCTGCCTAATACTAAAGCGAGAGCTTTCACTGGCTCGAGAATATACCCTATCCCATGATGCCTAGCGACAGTTCCCCATATCTTGCTTGCAACACTAATCACTAGAAATTATCTAACCAGAAAAAGAAAAGGGTAAAGATAAAAATCCTTAGCCTATGTCTCA
Organism: Protopterus annectens; assembly: GCF_019279795.1. Lineage (NCBI taxonomy): Eukaryota > Metazoa > Chordata > Ceratodontiformes > Protopteridae > Protopterus > Protopterus annectens. The sequence continues at coordinate 1,736,807,290 of NC_056741.1, read as the reverse complement.
TGAGGGGTTCCTGTTAGATTGACGAAAATCCACATCCCTGACGACCGGATCAGAGAGACTAGATCACAGACACCACACCCACCGCACCCCCCTGACAATGGTGAGTAGTGTGGAATGGGATGTATTACCATTTCCAGAATGTGGTGCGATCTCGGAGTTGGTATATTTAAGTAGAGGGGTGCAGGGGGGCTTGCCCCCCCCCTTCTATACAGGTATCGGTTTATTTTTTTAAGTGTATTATGGACACGGGAATAGGATCCGTTCCATAATACATACACTTACCTTTATCGGGGATGTGTGGTATCTGCGATCTTGTCTCGGTGAGCCGATCGTCAGGGATGTGGATTTTCAAGGTCATGGATCCCTCATGAGACAAGGGAATTAGTGAACTTTATGACCAATTCCAGAAATTCCTCTCTATCCTCCAGGTGGGGGGGTGGGGGGTGTGCAAGAATGAAGGCGAGATTATGGCCAAACATGGAACATTATGGGGAGTACATAACTTTATGTTATAAGTAGTGGTGTCTGAAAGCAGTGGATCTTGAAACTGGTGCCCCTTTTCTAGTCTCTGAGAATGAGAACTAGAAAAACCATAAAGCCAGGAACTAAGAAAAACCACAAGAAACTGGAACACAGTAGCACTTTATTCCGGTACCTCGGCAAGACGCCTTCAAAGGAATAAATGACAATCACATGTTTCATCTATTTATACTGTGCATAACATAATTGATCAATTAACATAATTAATTACAGAAAAGAAGCTACCAAACTACCAAAAAGAATTAAAGAGACATTCCCAATAACAAAATAAATGTGAATTATATAAACTGATACATATAAATCCATATGAAAAAGATATCTAAATAGACAATAAGTTACACCTTAAACTTTATAGCAAGAGCTAGAAATAATTAAATAATTAAATAGTGGATGAAAAAGAATCTGTACAGTTTAGGCCCTTTAGAAAGAATACTGCTTCTAATAATTTCCTACATGCAACTAGTGCACATCCTGCCCATCTAATTGAAGCACTTCCTTTTGGTGAATTCAAACGCATTAAAGAACATACTTCAGATAGTACAAGATGGAGGGCAGAATTTTTGAACATTAAAACTAGACTCTTAGCCAGAGGTTATTCTAGAAGCACCATTGATGGAAGTCTTGATAGCTCGTTAGATTCTAATCCACATGTAAATAAGGTTAAAAAAGCAAAAATTCAGAATTTTAGAGAATTTATTTGTAATAAAAATGAAAGTATGTTTTTTGTAACAAAATTCTCTCCTTTTTCATCAATTTTGAAGCATATTGTTGATTTTCTGTGGCCTATTATTTGTAAGAATGAGGAAATTGGTCATTTATTCCCCGATCATGTGTCTCCTATGGAAGGTATCCAAATCTTAAAGAAATTTTGAAATTTAAGTTTGAAAATGCTAATTCTTGTTTGAATTTTAATTTACCACATGGAATGTCGAGTTGTGGCAAATGTAAAATTTGCCATAAGGCTATAAATTTGTCTGGTGGTATGATCAATGGTGTTAAATATATCGCCCATGATGGTTTTAATTGTAAATCTTGTGGCGTGGTATATATTCTTGGTTGTGGTTGTGAACCACCAAAATATTATATTGGCCAAACTAAACGCCAACTTAAAATACGTGTTTTAGAGCACATGGGCGATATACGTAATGTTAGATTGGAGAGTCCCATTTCGGAACATTTCAATTCAGTCCATAAAGGTAATATGGATTCACTAACTTTCTGTGCTTTAGCTAAACCAAAACTTAAGAATGAGGTAAACTGTTTACAAAATTTACTAAAGCTGGAGAGTGAATTCATTTTAAAATTTGGCACCCTAAAACCCAGGGGCATGAATTTGGAGGTCAATCTTACTATTTAATTATTTAATTATTTCTAGCTCTTGCTAGCTCTTGCTATAAAGTTTAAGGTGTAACTTATTGTCTATTTAGATATCTTTTTCATATGGATTTATATGTATCAGTTTATATAATTCACATTTATTTTGTTATTGGGAATTTCTCTAATTCCTTTTGGTAGTTTGGTAGCTTCTTTTCTGTAATTAATTATGTTAATTGATCAATTATGTTATGCACAGTATAAACAGATGAAACATGTGATTGTCATTTATTCCTTTGAAGGCGTCTTGCCGAGGTACCGGAATAAAGTGCTACTGTGTTCCAGTTTCTTGTGGTTTTTCTTAGTTCCTGGCTTTATGGTTTTTCTAGTTCACGTTTGAACAACTGGTTCGTTCATCATGTCTACAGCATCGGATTCCAATGGCATTTTATTTGCCAGCTTGGCTAAAGAAAGGGAGAACAAGCTGGCGTGCTTTGATCCATGGACTGTGGCTGGTAATCATACCTTTGACAAAAAATTTGAAGATTTAAAGAAGTTAAGAATTAGGGAGACTTCCCTTTTCTATGATATCCGTTTATTGGAAAAGTATGTTGAACTATCTGTTACACCGAGAGGTTTAAGGATTGACAAATTGCCCGCTTATAAGTTTTCTGAGGACGAAAGTGAATTTCTGGATGAGTGGAATGGAAGGCAGCCTCATTACAGTGCACACTTACCTGGATCAAAATTCTGATCAAGCGGAATCAGAGGTGTCTTGGACTGATCCAATCGCAAATTATGGAAGGTGAGGCAGCTTTATTTAATGAGTTTCCAAATGCGGCTTTTAATTCAGCCATTAAGGACATTAATGTTGAGGTTTCTAAAGCAGAGTGTGATGTGGTCGCTAGAAAAAAGAAAAAGCTCAGAGATGTTGGTGATTTCAGGAACAATTTGGTTTATTCATGGCAAAGGAAGCGGAAAAATGGTTTGATCCGAAGTAAAGCTGTTGATAGTAGCTCACGCAGCAGCCGGGATTCTTCTGCCTCTTCGTCGGACACTGTCGGAAGCAAGAAAAGTGTTTCATTTGAAAGAGTGGACATTGTAGCTGACAATGGCGAGATTACTGATACAGAAGAACAGGGCAGATGGAATTTTCGACAAGGTTCTAAACGGAAGTCACGGCAGAAGGGCCGTAACCGAAGGTACTGATTATGTAAATGGTACGCAATATTTGCGTTCTGTTTTGCAAGTTGGTTGCTTGAATGTGGCTAATACAGACTTTGCGTTTACTGATTCTGCTTGTTCACATATTGTTAATCTAAGTGATTTTGTATTGAATTCTGATATGCTAACATAAAGGCAGTAAGTTTGTTCCCACTAGGGTACCTGCCATTTCTGATTTACTTATGGATGTCAAACGTTTTTGTAGAAAGCTTTATCTTAAAGTATTTTTTGACTCTAAAAAGATTCCGGATTTATTGCATGCAGAGACTGACATTTTCAATGAAAGATGCGATGCGAGGTTGAATACAAGCATCGATGTGACTGAGACCAATAGTGACAGTAACCTTTTATTTGATTCTGTCAATTTGTCTGTTTTGGATGATTCCTTGATGGAATTATCTATTTATGAATATTCTTTTGATGAGGTCGAGAATTCTGCATTGGATAACATAAATTCGAAAAGCATTGTTGGTTCCACTGGGAATGATTCATTACATACGGAACGTTTTCACACCGGGTATGGTAAACTGACAGTTCCATTTTTGCCAACACACAGCTCATTCAATCCACCAAAAAATTGTTCCATTTTGAAAGCTTTTGAAAGTGTTCTTTGTAAGAAAGTGGAACTTGAGTATGTTTCTTTTCTAAAACAATATATGGTATACAACCTCACTAAAGCTGAATGGCTGGCTTTAAAAAGCATGAAAAATGTGTCAAATATATATTTTGTATTGCAGATAAAGGGGGTAATTGGGTCATCATGGAAAGAAGTCATTTTTTAAAAATGAATTATGATCTTCTAAGTGATGATCATACTTATGTGGAGTTATCCAACAATCCAATAAATGAGTATAATTCCTTACTAATGGAATTTTTGGAAAGGGGCGAAAGGCTAGGTTTGAGTGATAAAGATGTTAGAAGATTATTCATCAAGAATCCTAAGGACCCAATTTTTTATGCCTTGCCCAAAATCCACAAAAATATATTGGATCCCCCTGGTCGCCCAATTGTTTCCTGTTGTGGCGGCTTTCTGGAACATATAGGTATATTTTTAGACAGTATACTTAGTTGAACTCAAAAATGTTATTTCACACATTAGTAATACAAACCAAATTTGCGAATTGGTCAAAGATTTCTGTTGGGACAAAACCTTCTACTGGGCAACTGTTGAAGTAAAGGCCCTTTACACCAGCATAAAAACTAGATTCGGTTTGGAAGCCATAAATAAAATCTTGGGGGGGGGATCACGCACTTCTTTCATCATTGTATTATTGGAGTTTGCACTTACTCATAACTATTTTCTTTTTGAAAAAAAGATTTTCTTACAAAAGGAGGGAACGGCAATGGGGGCTAATTTTGCCCCCACGTATGCTATTCTCTTTATGTCATATTTTGAAAATAGTTTTTTGTATACCTTAGATTTTTTTCACAAGAATGTTATTTTATATCACAGATACATTGATGATTTGATTTTTATTTGCAGGGGTAAAACATCAGAATTTGATGTTTTTGTGGACCAACTTCATCAAAACAAATTTGGTCTGGAATTAACATTTACTGTGAACACACAAACAATTCAATTTTTGGACATCTTATTATATGTGGATGAAAAAGAATCTGTACAGTTTAGGCCCTTTAGAAAGAATACTGCTTCTAATAATTTCCTACATGCAACTAGTGCACATCCTGCCCATCTAATTGAAGCACTTCCTTTTGGTGAATTCAAACGCATTAAAGAACATACTTCAGATAGTACAAGATGGAGGGCAGAATTTTTGAACATTAAACTAGACTCTTAGCCAGAGGTTATTCTAGAAGCACCATTGATGGAAGTCTTGATAGCTTGTTAGATTCTAATCCACATGTAAATAAGGTTAAAAAAGCAAAAAATCAGAATTTTAGAGAATTTATTTGTAATAAAAATGAAAGTATGTTTTTTGTAACAAAATTCTCTCCTTTTTCATCAATTTTGAAGCATATTGTTGATTTTCTGTGGCCTATTATTTGTAAGAATGAGGAAATTGGTCATTTATTCCCCGATCATGTGTCTTTCTCCTATGGAAGGTATCCAAATCTTAAAGAAATTTTGAAATTTAAGTTTGAAAATGCTAATTCTTGTTTGAATTTTAAATTTACCACATGGAATGTTGAGTTGTGGCAAATGTAAAATTTGCCATAAGGCTATAAATTTGTCTGGTGGTATGATCAATGGTGTTAAATATATCGCCCATGATGGTTTTAATTGTAAATCTTGTGGCGTGGTATATATTCTTGGTTGTGGTTGTGAACCACCAAAATATTATATTGGCCAAACTAAACGCCAACTTAAAATACGTGTTTTAGAACACATGGGCGATATACGTAATGTTAGATTGGAGAGTCCCATTTCGGAACATTTCAATTCAGTCCATAAAGGTAATATGGATTCACTAACTTTCTGTGCTTTAGCTAAACCAAAACTTAAGAATGGGGTAAACTGTTTACAAAATTTACTAAAGCTGGAGAGTGAATTCATTTTAAAATTTGGCACCCTAAAACCCAGGGGCATGAATTTGGAGGTCAATCTTACTATTTAATTATTTAATTATTTCTAACTCTTGCTATAAAGTTTAAGGTGTAACTTATTGTCTGTTTAGATATCTTTTTCATATGGATTTATATGTATCAGTTTATATAATTCACATTTATTTTGTTATTGGGAATGTCTCTAATTCCTTTTGGTAGTTTGGTAGCTTCTTTTCTGTAATTAATTATGTTAATTGATCAATTATGTTATGCACAGTATAAATAGATGAAACATGTGATTGTCATTTATTCCTTTGAAGGCGTCTTGCCGAGGTACCGGAATAAAGTGCTACTGTGTTCCAGTTTCTTGTGGTTTCTCTGAGAATGAGACAAATAATTGGTTAGATTTTCTAAACTCCTTTGTCCTATATAAAACAGAAATGCAACTGCTTATGGATATCCAATTGATGAAGCTTATTCTGCCTTGTTCCCATAGCTGGGGGTGGGGGGGACAATAAAAAAAGGACAGGTAGGTCAATGGACTGATTCAAGTTGGACTCGGAACATACTTTGGGCAGAAAAGAAGGATTTGCTCTAAGAGAGACTGTCCTTTGGAAAACTAAATAGGGAGGATGACCAGGCGGAGCTTGTAGTTCTGAAACCCTCCTAGCCGAAGTAATGGCGGTCAAAAAGATGGTCTTCCACGTAAGGAACTTTAGTGGGCAAGAGGAAGCTGGCCCAAATGGAGGGAGAATTAAAGTAGTCCGTACCAAATTTAGATCCCAGGGAGGTGGTGGTTCTCTTACTGGAGATCTTAAAAGGAATGTACCCATTAGAAAGGCTTTGCATAATCTGTGAAACATTATTTTCAATCCCATGTCTTCTATGTAGTAGTTAGATATGGCAGCTAATTGTACTCTTATAGTAGCTGCAGCTGCACCTGGATTGAAAATCTCTATATAAAAAAAAATCTAGACTTGTGGCTAAAGGTAATGTGAAGGGGTCTATGTGATACCTGGAAGTCCAACAAGACAACCTTTTCCATTTTCTAGCATAGAGTTACAGTCTGAGATGAAACCAGAATGTGTCGCACTGCCGGGGATATATCCGGAAGCCTGGCTAAGATGGGAAGTGGAGCAACCTAGCTGTCAGCCTGAGGGTATGGATGGAGGGACAGGGCATTCCCGACTCATGGGTCAGAAGATCAGGCACCGGCTCCAGAATCCGAGGCTCCTCCTGGAGATGGGGCCATAGCAAAGGGGGCAAGATTTGACAAGGCCAGTACAGAGCGATGAGAATTAAGATTGCTACTCAATTTGGCTTTCTGTAGTACTTTGGGTATTAATGGAAATGGGGGAAGGCATAAAGAAGTCTCGGGGGCCAATCATGAACAAGTACATCCCTTGGTGACTCTCCCGGAGGGGGGTATTAGGGCAAGATAGCCGTTGCATTTGGAGTCCATGAACGTAGCAGAGAGGTCGCAGCAAGTCTGGCCCCACTGGCGAAAAATTCGGTTCGCAATTTCATGTTTCAGGGATCACTCATGAGGCATAAGAATTGCCTGGCTTAATTTGTCCTCTGTCACGTTGGATTTCCCCAAAATGTGCCTTGAAGTTAGAAAACGTTAAGAAATTGCCCATCGCCATACTCAGCCTCTCGACATAGGGGATAGGATCTGGTTCCGCCCTGTTTGTTGATATACCACACCATGGACACTTTCTGTATTGCAATTGTACATGTAGGAAGAGAGCTGTGGAATACTTGCAACGCCAGAAGCACTGCTGTCATCTCTAGGACACTGACGTGCAAGTGGTATACGTGTTCCTGCCAAGTCCCTTGGACAGTCAGTCCCAAATAATGCCCCCCACCCTATCTGGGAAGCATCCGTGGTCACTGTAGCTACTTGATGGGGGAGAACAAACGGTCTGCCTATCGTTACCTGCATGGACTGAAGCCATCATAGGTCCTTCTTGCAGGTGTCCATAATGAGGATCTTCTGTGACATGGGTAACTCATACATGGACCATTGAGCATACCCCCATGTGTAGACATGCCAGTGAAACTTATCACAGCTGCCATTGAACCCAGAACCTTGATAAACTTTGCCTGCACTTTCCCTCTCATGAGCAAGATTGATATCTGATGACGTAGCATTTGTACCCTTTCATGAGGCAGTTTTGCTACCATGTCTTTTGTGTTTAAGTCTGCCCCTATGAAGGGAATATGCTGTGAAGGCAACAAGGCAGATTTTTTTAAATTTATGGTAATACCTAGCTCTGAGCAAAGATGAATGCTGGTGTCCCTTGCCTTGGTCAGTAGATGCTCTGTGGTGTCAGTCAGGAGCCAGTTGTCTAAGTACGGAAACACCCGGAAACCTTGATGCCTCAGGTGAGCCATGACTACTGCCACGCATTTGGTAAACACTCCAGGGGCTGTAGTGAGACCAAAGGGCAGAGCTCTGCATTGGTAATGACTAGCTCCCACACAGAAGCATAGACATCTCTTAAGAGTGCCTGTCCATCTTTATATGGTAGTACGCATCCTGAAGACCTACTCAGCACATCCAACTGTCTTTGTCCCAGAAAGTGTCACCATCCAGAACTTTGCCTTTTTTTTTTTTAAATGGACTTCTTCAGCTTGCTGAGATCCAAGATTGGTCTCCAGTCCCCGGTCTTCTTTGGAACTAAAAAGAAACTCGAGTAAGTCCCGCATCCGATTTGGTCTGCGGAACTTCTTAGATGACTTTCTAAGATTGCTTGATCTCTTTGACCGGGTGGGATGTCTGGGATTGATCTTTATGGAGGGGGTGGAGAAGAGAAGGGTATGTTGTGTCCCATGGATATAAAAAAAATTGACAGTACCAATGAGTGATACTGAGCCAGGCTTTTGGGTACAGTGATAATCTTCCCCTGACTGCCTCCAGAGGTGGACAGGCAGGCCTCCTTTCAGGAGTGCTGGAAGGGCCTGCCAAAGAACTCATCTCTGTCACCCTGGTTCTGCGGAGCCCCTCTGCAGAGAGCGCAGCATCTTCCATTGTTATTTTTCCCCCTCTGTCCCTGGAGGAAAATTCACCATGTGCACCCAGCAAAGCTCTTTGGGATTTCCGGAACCACATCTTTCTGCCCTTTGGGATAAGGCCTGATTTTTTACCTTCCTGTTCACACCTGCTGAACAAGGACAAACTATCAAAAGGGGCATTTATAAAAGGAAGACAAAGGGTTCAGCAAACTCGCAAAGGTGCATCCAGGAATGTCTCCTCAGAGCTATTCCTGTGCCTGCTGCCCTACTCGCTCTATCGGCTGCATAGGAGATGAGGCACATGGAGGAGTGTATTACAGAATTGAGAGTCACAAGCTGAGAGTTTACCTTGTCCGACACCCCCGCAGCTGTAGCACCCTGGAGGGCATCTCCTAGCTTTTTCAGGAGATCCCTCTGAAGTCAGGTAAAATGGGATAAGTAGTTCAGCAACCTAAGAGTAAAGGCTGCTGAAGAAAAAATAAGCTTCCCATATCTGTCCATCATTTGAGACTCCTTGTTCGGCGGATGGACAGATGAAGTTTCAGCCAATTCCTTCTTGGTGGCCGCCGCCACCACGATAGCATCTACTGGGACACCTTTGGTTAAGAACTGCTTGTTGTCTGGGGCAGTAATAAACTTGTTGGGCCTCCTCGGAACAGGTTACACAGATTCTGGAGAGCCCCATGCCTTTCGACTGACTACGTTAAGATTTGGTCGAAAGACAAACACACCCAAGAGGTGGAGGGTCAAGAACCAAATGCCTCCAAGTATATAGACTCCTCTTCAGAGGGTGAGAGGGTCTTCCAGCCACCTCTCTGCTTCAGGATCTCCAAGATGTCTGAAAAGGAGACATCCTCAGAAGGTGACCTTGAGGACCCTTCTGAATCTTAAGTCCATATCCAACATAACAGACTCGGGAGCGGGGGGGGGGGGTCTAAAGGTTTCTTCTTATAAGTCCTCTTTTGAGGGACTGCCTCAGAGTGTACCCTGGGGAAGTTTCAGAAGACAGTGGGTTGCCCATTGGGGCATCCTGGGGCACAGGCTCTCTATGCTTGGGCTGGAGGAACAGTACAGAGGTTGACAGCGGTCCTTTTGGGAGACAGTAGCTGAAGCCAAGGGTGGAGCAGTCTGGGGGGACAGTGCACTCATTACCTCAAAGGCACCATGGATCCTGGCCCAAGACAGCCTGTGGGCTTAGAGGAGCCAGGAGACCTCCTCCGTGACAAGGAGGATGGCTCCGAGGCTGATGTGGGAGCCAAACTCACCAGCACCGAAGCCCCAAGAGGAAGAGAGTCTGATCTAACAAGGGTCCAATCAGACTCTCCTCCCTAGACTAGACGAGGAAGTGTCAGCTCCCAGACCCCGAGAGAAAACAGCATTGAAGTGGTCAGAACAGAAGCTGGGGCCAAGACACCAGTTGTGGTTTTTGGACAAGACAGCTCCACTGCAAGGACATCCAGGTACTCTAGCTCCAAGCTTGTCAGAGTCTGAGGAGGAACAGAAGACAAGACAGGTACAGGCGTCAGCTCCACTTCCATCTGGGCTGGACTCTAGAAAATTTTGGCTGAGGCCGGTGTTTGAAGCAACCTCTTTTCCACCCATTCCACACAGTCATCAGAGAGACTCCTGGAGGATCGAGAAAGTGGAGGATTTATGGCTACCAGCCACCGATTGCAAAAGAGGTGACTGGGGTAGTGAGTACACTGGTTCCAGAGTCAGGGACCAGGTCCTTTTCTGGCTGAGAGTCCACTCTGATAAAGCTGGTGGAGCCAATGGAGTTGTAGCCTTCTCAGGCCCGACCTCCTTCGGGTCCGAAGCTGCATGTTTCTCAGGCATCTTGGTCGGCTCAGAAGCTGAAGCAGAAGATGATTTTCTTAAAGACTTCTCCAACGAGGATTTAGAGGGCCGATACCCTTAAATAGTCACAAATGGTCCCTTAAGTAAACCCCTTACAATTAACTTATTTTTACGTTCCTACAGGACCCTGGAACTGAATCCACGGCAGACAGAGCAGGAGTCCTAAAGATGGACCACACATAAGTAATATACACAGCTAGTCTGGCAGTCAGTAAGCAACATCTTCTGCGTGCACGAGTCACACTTTTTAAAGCCAGATTGTTTGGCTTTTGCCAGTATCTTTAGACATTTTGCACTAGTTAGTCAACCAAACAGAAAAATATATCAACGGTACACCTACCAATCAATACACAGAGAGGTACAAGAAATAACACAAATTACAAACCAGCAAAAAGTTTTTTTTTTTTTTTTTAAACAGGGGAAAAGAACTAAGAAGAAACCACTAGAAGAGACAAAACCTCAAAAGGTAGTAGAAAAGGGGGAGGCCTCTAACGAAAATAGGGCTAAAACAAAGGGGACAAAAACAAGAACCCTCCAAGTTAACCGTATTCGTTCAGGACAACAAAGCTAGGTGGAATAGGGATAAAGGAGGCCTACGAATGACGATGGCCCACACAACACTACAACCAGCCACAACACAAAAAGGGGAACACTAACTACCAAAAAACTGCCCTACACTAACCTACAGAAATTACGCTAAGATAGCAAAAATGTATAGTGCAAAAGGTAAATAAAACAGACTTGGCCTGAGCCAGCGAAAAACAATCCCGAACCAGCAAAGTGGCAAACAAGATCTGGGGAGCTGTCACTATGCATCAAGGGTTAAGGTATAGCCTTAAGCCAGTGAAAGCACTCGAGCTTTAGTATTACGCCAAGTCAGAACTGATGCTCTGTTCCAAACAGAGACCATCAGGAATGAAGGTGAGACAGGACACCATATCATTTGTTTTCTATATGGTATTACAAATGGATTTGAAAATTAGCTCAGGCTGCACTGTTGCTCCTATGGTGGAAGTAAGCAAGCAGCATTTTCTGAGCTGCTCCGGAGTGAATGAGTTAAGATCAGTCATCAGTGCACATACTGTTTTCTCTATTTTAAGTCTCAGATTTTAAATTTTACTTTTTAAAACATAGCAACACATGATTGGACTGTATTTTCTTTTAAAATAAATGAATATGTAAAGAATCGTTTCTCTTTTGTCGGGGGGAGGTTGGGGGTGACACACCAGCAAAGTCAGAAGCATTTTCTTAATTTTTGACACACCATGCCCAAAAGGTTTACCATCACTGGGTTAGTGTATAACTCAGCCCCATCCATGTGGAAAATATGGTACAGTTGTTCCACCAAGAGAGCTTGCAGTTTACAGGACTCGTTTTGCAGAGGTCAGAGCAGTAAGCAAGACACTCATGTCAAGAACTTCAGAACAACCGGTCAGGTTTGAAAAGTAGCAAAGTCAATTCTTCCATGATACAGTAGATACCACAAAGGAAGAATTTGCTTGCGAGTATGGTCTCAGACGCAATACTTATAACTGTTTTACCAAAAGAGTGCTCCATTAGCAGAAATGGAGAAATGGTCACTATAAGCACCTTAATGGACACGCACGATAAGCTATCCTGAAGACTAGAGGGATGTTAACATAAAAAAAAATGTCCTCTGTTCCCATTTAGGCATTACTTAAAAATCCTCACCCATTTGTAAAACAAGATTTTCTAGTAGTTTTCTGGCCTCTAACACTTCTGCAAGTCCTTAAATACTTAAAATAGTCACAGCTAAATCATCCAGGATGTCAGTTGTAGTTGCTCCAAACTGGAATGCCCCAGACATGTCCAGAGACTGTGTGAGCCAGTCCATAGTGTGAGGAAGTATATGGTATTTGCCCTGGGTCAATATCATTAGAAGGGAGAACCAAGATTGCTGGACCTATAGGGGGTTGTCACAATGATCTTTGGCAATTTTTTCTGAACATTCAGAAGTACGTTGTAAATCAGCAAAAAGCATGGAAACGCATACAGGAACATTCCCATCCAAGGAAAGGAATGTGTCAGTCTTTCAAGCATGGCTGAAGAGGACATCTGGAACCGATGTTCTCCAGCTGTCTATTTTGAAAGGAGACAAAGTGATCTAATGAAGCATTCCTCCACATTTGGAATAGTTACTAAAACACCACTGCCTTGAGCTGCCAGTCATGTTGGTCTGCCCAGGATCCGCTTACTCTGTCTACAACATTTAGTTGATAGGATGCATGATGCCAGAAAAGCCAGGTCCCAAGCTATTACTGCCACCCAGCAGAAAGAGTAGGACCTTGTACCGCCTTGTTTTGTTGAAGTACCACATCACTATGGTGTGGTCCGTAAACACAAGGAGGACCCAGAGTCTATGGCTGATGGACTTTCAAGAACTGATCACCACCACCATTTCTTTGATACTGATGCGTCTCTGTGCATCCTTGGACATACAAGTGACTTGCACTCCCATTGACACAGCTCCTCAAGCAAAGTCTGACAAATCTGTCCAGACAGACTGCACTGGACCAGACTGGAAGAAGGGAAGTCTCAAGACTGACTGTGATGGAGAGCACAGTTGAGTAACTATTGTCTGATGAAGGTCAGCACCAGTAGCAGATTCCAGGTAGATTCTGGGTCCAACACTTTTGAACATTCCACCAAATTTTCCTCGTGAAGATGAGCCAGTAGTACGATAATCGTGGATCCCATCAGTTCTAGAATTTTTAGTAAATCTCTTGCCAAGGTGACATTCCTCCTTGAGGATTCCTGAAACTGTCTGGTAGGGAACGGTATTATTTTGTCTATGTCGATTAAGCACCCCAAGATGACGAGTCTTTACAAAGGTAACATGCACAACTTCTGAAGGTTCAACTTGAACCCTAGCTGGCAGAATAAGGTTGCGATCTTCTCTACAAATTCTAAACACCTAAATGCTGACACTGCCCAGATCAGCAAGTTGTCAGAGAAAAAAATGTAAATGCCAAGAGTCTGGCAAGTGAGCTACCACCAGAGAAAGACATCCAGTAAATATAAATACTCAAGGTGCAGTGGATAGCCCAAAGGGCAATGGAGAGAACAGACAATGCGAACCAGATGCAACAAATCTCAGATCTGTCCTAAAGTGATGAGTAATGGAGACAAGCATCCTTAAAGTTCAGGGTCACCATGAAGTAGGGGTCCAACAGGAAGAGAAAGGAAGCACTGTGTGCAGGGTAAGCATTTTGAATTTTGGGACTTGACATCAGTCTCCACAGCTACAGGACCAGAAAGATTCTGGAGTGGAAATCTTTCATTCTCTCCAAAGTAGTAAATGGTTGTAGGACACCCCCCCCCCCAAGTTCAGCATTTTCCAAAGAATATGAGGGAATAATGTCTGGGCTGGTGGAGGAGGAGGACCCCCCCCCCCTTAAACACAGGCTGAATTTCCTTCTGCTGCCACCTGTAACCTCTACCAGTGAGGTCTGGCACCCATTTGTCAGAAACCACCAAAAGCCAGGCCCGCCTTGAGAGCCAGCTTTCATGAAGGGGCAACTTGGAGAAGAATTTTGGAAAGATGGGAGTTGACCCTCATCATAGTCATAGGTTGGAGGTGGGTTATCCTTTTTGGGAAAGAACCCCCTCAATAGGCTTGGCAGAATTCTCAGCCTGTCATTTCTTTTTGCTGGCAGGACTTTTCATTGGCTGGGACTTCAGTCTGCTCTGCTGCCAAAAACTGTCATGCTTATTGGAGGAAAGTAAACATTTTAAACACCTCTTATATTAGTTACTCCTACCATCCCAGAGTTTTAGGATATGACTGGCTGTTGTACCAAACGAGAGAAATACTCTTTTTTTATTTTTAAACTGAGAAGTTTTGGTTGTGCAACCTAACAATGTTGGTGCATTTATAGGCAAATTACTGGCCCCCTCCAAGGTATTCTTCAAGCATGTTTAGACACTTGAGAAATATTGGAAATAATCTCTCTTTCATACAGTCTTTCTGCTCAGCAGGTAACAATGCAGCAAACTTGTCTTAGCTATACATACACAAAACAGTGGTAGTTAACACTTGAAAGGCACTGCGCTGGATTGAGCCAGCCCCCCAGCCCCCCCCCCCCATCCACATCAAGGAACAAAAAGTAGCCAAAGGAATATCAAATAAAGGCTGCACAGTCAGCCAATAAATAAAGTTCTACAGTTCTCCCGCTAAATAAACTAAAATCAGTTTATTCAGGAGTACTATTTTGAACATTGCAATGAATAAAATCCTTTCGGTAACCGTTCAAAGCAAAGAGGCCAATTTTAGCTCCAAATGAACCCAAACAGTATTAGTCAAGAAATCATGACATGACATGACATGACATGACATAACATAATAATACATATGAGTATGTACTGATGAAAATAAGGTTAAGTACCAAGACTGGAAAAACTCCCTTATCAGCCTCTACAAAAAGTTGAGATCCTTCATCAAATCCTCTAAAGCTAGCTATGAAAACAGAATTGCAGCAGATAGTAAAGACAACCACAAGACCTTCTATAGTTATGATTATACCTAGATTTGCTCGGAGCTGTTGCACAATGGGATCTCCTATACAGAGCCAAGAGATTGCCAATATACTGGCAGACAGATTCAGTGCCAACTTTACCCCTCTCTCCCCCCACCAAAGGACCAATCACATACCAGTAGATTGCCAGGCACCTAGCACTGCTGCTGCACAGGTTAAAACAGCACTGTCCAAGGCAAGAATACAGCTTCTATGGGACCTGACAATATCCCTGGCTGTATTCTACATGAACTACAAAATGAACTGGCACCTCACCTGTGTGCCCTGTTCAATCACAGCCTCACCTAAGGCCTTGTCCCTACCGAATGGCGCACTGATACAGTCATCCCTCTCCACAAAGGAGGAGTGGGACTACAGACCCTGGGAA
>NC_056741.1:1736776909-1736786909 GCF_019279795.1 Protopterus annectens | reverse complement strand
TTGTAATTTCCTCATATGCAGTTTTGCAAATGGTATTAGTAGTATGCAAGATGCCATGAATCCCAAGGCTTGCAGAATTTTTCTTGCAGGGAGTTGGGTCTTTGTTACCATCATTTTGAAGTATAGAGTCAGTTGTCCTTGTTTGTCTGGCAGGAGATAAGCCATCTGGGCCATTGTATTTATTATATCTTGTGAGGGCACTAGTTTTTACTTCTTTTCATTTACTGTGCACCCTAGGCAACTTAGTAGGTTCTTGACAAACGCCAGATGCTTTAATAGAATGCCCTTGCTTTCTGCTTGAATAAGGCAGTCATCCAGGTATGGATATATCTGAATCCCTCTATCTGCAGTATGCAATTACTGGTGCCAGGCATTTTGTGAAGACCCTGGGCGCAGTAGATAAGCCAAAGGGCAGTGAAGAGAATTGGTAATGGGTTGAACCTGCAATAAATCGGAGGTATCTTCTGCAATTTTGTCTGATAGGGACATGCAGGTATGCCTCCTTGAGGTCCAACGTTATTAGCCAAGCCTTCTTGCCCAGCATGGGAAGAAGTTGCTGTAGTGTTAGCATCTTGAATTTGAGTACTTCCAGGTATGTGTTTAGAATTGAGAGGTCCAGAATGGGTCTCCAGGCTTTGTCCTTTCGGGGAACTAGAAACAGTCTTGAGTAAAATCCTTGTCCTTGCTCCTGTGTAGGAACCTGTTGAATGGCTTTCACGTCCATGAGAGCTGAAATTTGCTTTTGAGCCTCTGCCTATTGATTTGGAGGCAGGTTTGGCATTCCTTTTATCCTTGGCAAAGTGTGAAAGTCCAAAAACAAATGCTTGATGCTGATATCTCAACCAGAGGACACAAAGGAATCCACAAAAGTCAAGAAAAAGTCACTGGAAGAGTCCTGTTACGTATCCAAAGGATTTTAATAAAATAGTACAGTAAACGCTTTCGGGTATTAACTGTTTTAGATGTTCTGATGAAGGGTTAATACCCGAAAGCGCTAACTTGTTGGATATTTGTATGGTTTTTACTGTACTATTTTATTAAAATCCTTTGGATACGTAACAGGACTCTTCCAGTGACTTTTACTTGACAAAGTGTGAAAGTGGAATCTGTATCCTTGAGATACAATATTTAGGACCCATTTGTCTTTTGTGATGATGTGCCAATTGTCTGCAAAAAGTGCTAGTTTTCCCCCCAGGGGAGCTGCCAAGAGGGTTTTGCTTGGCAGTCTGAGGGGTAAGTCATTGTGTCTGTCTTCTGGTAGTTTGAGACCTGTCTTCTCCACCTTTATGGGCTGCGGCACTCCATTGTCGAGGCTGGTAAGAGCCTTGTGGCTGGCCTCTGCCTCTTGGGCGTCTGTATCTGCCCCTCTGTGGTCTGGCAGAAGCTGGAAAGGACCAGTTTTTGGTTGGCCAATTTCTGCTGAAACGAGAGGGTTGAACCTGTAAAAAATCCTTGACTGTCTGCATAGATTTTGCCTTATCCTCCATTTTCTTTAAAACAACTTCTGCTTTTACACCAAATAAAACATCCTGCTGTAAAGGTGCATCCAATAACTTTGCTTTAATGTTCAGGTAGCGTTTGTTCCTTTAACCAAGCATGCCTACGTATGACAGACCCTGTCACTGCTGCTCTACAAGAAGCTTCCAATGAATCAAATCCACATTGCAAAGTATGTTTTCCCACGTGTTCAGCTGAATGCAACAAATCTTGCATTTCCTTGTAATCTGGCTGGTCTGTATGTGTGAGCATTCTTTGTTTTAATTGAGACATCAGATATTGTTGATATTTCAGCATGTGGAACTGACAATTTAAGGCCCTCATAGCTAGAGTAGCTGAGGTATTTACTTTCTTTCCCCATCTGTCTAGTGCTCTAGAATCCCTTTCAGAGGGCACAGGATTTTTAGCAATAGAGGCCTTAACCCCTTTGGGACCCTGGGAAATGGTTTCTGGGTCAGCAACAGGGCTATTTGTGAGAGTCAGGGACACTGTAGTATCTGTCTGGTTTGGCTGGTGCAGGAGGTAGTGAATCTGAGTTACGGCTATACTCTGAATAAACATCACCCACAATGTCTAACACAGATGGAATAGCAAGTGGTCTGTGCTGGGGTAGTAAAAGGAACTTGGAGCCTTTTCTTAGAATCAGAGTAATCCTGGCCTTCCCAGTGGAAATATTCCCTCACAGAATGCAAGGTTTCGCCAAAAGAGTAGTCTTCTGGGGGAGATGCAGAAGGGATAGACTCTTCAGCATCAGAATCTTCATAAGGGGGAAAGGAATATTCTTGTTCCGCAGAAGAATCTGAGGAAAATGAAACCTGGTCAGAGGAAGCGTAGTCCTCCTCCTGCCTTGACCTTTTATCAGGAGGGGAATGGGAACCCCTGATTAGGGTAATTAAGTCTTCAGCCATCTTACGCATCTGTTTCTTAGGCATGGGGCCTTGTACAGGAGACTGCTGTACAGTCTTCTTTGTTTTTAAAGGAGTTTCATGTTTTGTATAGGATTTAATAGTGAGTGTAGTCAGTCTGAAGACACCTTCTGCAAATGAAGGCGTTTCAACTGCACCGGAATCTCCTTCAGGTATGGAGTCAGAAGGGCCTAAAGGTAAAGGTTGTGGAGGCCTAGCAATCTCCGCTTGTGAATCTGATGTCGCCTGGGGTTCTAAATCAGCAGTAGTCAGGGGCTGGCGTAGGCGCCTCACTGAGCAACGGCGACTGGCCTAGCAGAGGCCTCGGAGTCTGGATTGGATTTCTGCTGCCTGTCCTTATCTCTGCGTTTGTTATGCATTCTGGTCGTCGGTTGCTCCGACGGCATGGTATAATTAAATTTCCTACCAAAATAATGTCGGGCGAAATCAAACAGATGTTTAATAGTTCGTTTATTAAACCTAGCACAAAACTGACAACCTGTGACATTGTGGTCTGGGCCTAAGCAAGGAATACAATAAGAATGAAAGTCCTTATGAGGTATTTGCTTCCCACAAGAAATGCAACTGTTAACTTTTTCTGACATCGCACTGAGGCAAGAAAAGGTTCCTCGATGGGGTACTTAGCTTTATGAAGACTTCGGTCTGAAATTCGATTTGAAAATCTCAGGAGTTGGCCGACCGGCACTTGCGAACTGCTTCTGCTTCGGGCACCGCGTGGCAAGAAAGACTGAAGAAAATCGCATTGGATGCATCTTATATACCCCTGGCGCACTGACGTCAGGGAAGAAGCGACCGCAACTGACGCCGGACCAAGACTTTGGAACTCTGGCCGACTGACGGCAGGATAACCCAAGTGTGATGACTGCAGCAGTGTAACACTATGAACATCAACCTGTTAAGTCAGAAAAATACTGGCAGCTTCAAGGAGGTATTTTGAGAGAAGGTGTTTATTACACAATCTTGTTTTTGCCCGTCTTATGCCGCCACACTCCAGAATTTATACAATTTGAAGAAATGCATGGTTTCTAAATTTCTGCAGTAATTTTAACTCCTTTTATTGTTCAAGATTACAATGATAAAACTAGTTTCAGGCAAGAGCTGCCAGTCCCCAATGCCAGTCTGATGAACATTATACAAACTTGCCAAAAGCTGCTGTGGCTTACAGAGGCATAAAGCCATGACTACTGTATAGACGACCCAGGTTTGCCAGTGCCAAAGGCATATCAAGCACAAGCAGAGGATGGGCCTGCCCATCATGGGTGAGGTAGTATGGAGGGGAATATGCAGGAGGTGGAAACCAAAAACTATCTGCAAAGTAGAGAGGGTGGGCAGGGCACTTGCTAATGGCAGTCCCTTGCAAACGTGAGTAACACAGCCACCTGCTCCACTTCCCACCTTCGCGATTACTATGTCAGTAGACAGAAAGAGAAAAATAATGAAAAAATCAAGCCCTCACAGGGTGCATTGCTGTACCAAGGTTTGACCTCCTCACCTGTCCTGGACATGGGTTGGGATTAGCCCATGGGAGACCAACACCGTTCCAGTAATCAGACCCAGTGAACAAACAGACAGACTGATGGCAGGCACCTGCTGGGGAACCAAAAAAATATACACACATCTAAATGTGACATATATGGCCAGAGTCTTGCTTTCCCCTTACATGAAGGAGTACCAAAATACCAAATCACTCTTTCAGGATACCAGTAGGTTAGCCTACTGTTCATATGCAATTCTCTCTCTCCTACTAAAGCTCACACACTCCAAAATACAAGAATTACTGGAAGCTTTAAACACATGTAGCAAGTCACCTTTTATCTAGGAGACAGAAAAATACATCTATAGGAAATCTCTGGTGTACCATCTCAGCTTTATTTTGTTCTTTTTCCACTCGTCCGTGAAGACTAAATGAAAAAAATTCAGTGCATAAAATATTTGAGAAGGATTAATAAAGCTGCTGGGCAGGACAGGAATGAGTGTGCTTCCAGGTTGCTTGTACTGGTAAACGTCTATTGTTGAGTAATCACCAATGATGTCAAGGAGTATATCCGTGAGTCTGATGCTGCTTTAAAACTTAGTTAAAAATCAAAAAAGTTAAAATTACCCATCACAGTGTCTACTGAAGTAGGCATTTAAAATATGAACAACCTTTTAAGCAAACCATGAACCTCATCACTACTAGCTTGCCAAAGAAAATTAAAATCACCCAGAAGTGCATATTTGTATTTTGCTCAAACCATGAAAGAGAATGAATAATTGAACTATGCTTAGTACCCAAGCTACAAAAACATTTTTTGACCACTTATGTGCACCTAACCAAATGGCCTCATCTCATCATAAAACAAGATGGTAACTGATTCATGCACAGAACGGATCAGCACAGACCAAACACAGACCAAACACAAACTACTGTTCCACTTCTTAAGAGTACATTTTCACTAAAGATAGTCTGGTATTAAACACATCACTGTCCATTTGGTACGGCTCCAACCAGCAACAAGCTCGAAATGTGTAATTTTGTTAGAGACTACAGGTATGCAAAGGTCATGTTTAAAAAATGTGTTTATTGGTTTAGAGTTCTTTACACTGTTGTGGATTTCTAACTAGCAAGCAGGGTACTGGATTCGTTTTTAGTGTCCGCATTAAGTTGTTTTTCATCTGCAAGTTTAATTAAGAATAAGCAAAAATGTGGCATCACCAATACAGCAAATTTACCCAAGGTGGGACTTTATTTGTTAAAGAATGGTCCAAATATACAAGAAATGAGAAAGTACGAAGTGTACTGTGGAACTATATGCATGTCATGTTGACAAAATATACTTTTTGTTGAACTCTGTTCTTAAGTGTCACTATTTTACATATTTGATAATCAATTACTTTTTTGCTTTTGGAATAACTTATGAATGGCATTAATTTCAACAAGACATGGGCACATAACAGACAAGCAGTCTGTTTTTCCTTTGAGTGCAGGATATGCAGGTGGTAAAAGCATGCCAATACGATAAGAAAAGGAGAAACCAGTGCAGAAGTCTGAATTTTCAAGATGAGCAGGAGACGTTTTTGTACTACACACAAGGCACTCACTACCATTTTAAAATTGGCAAGACAGTAGGGACGCAAACTGAAGTGGAAGGATAATTTTTCTACTTCAGCTCAAGTAACTCAGTAAACATGTTTACATAAAATAAGTACAGTACAATTCTTTATATGTTGCAAAAAACTGCAGTAAACCATTTCTTATGGAAAAAAAATTAATCATATAGTGATGGAGGAAATTTTTAAAATTAAATCCATTGCTTTTTATTGGGGGGGGGGGTGCTCAAACAATTTAAGGTATATCACTATTCTTTAGTGTATTTTTGACATGCATATAACACTGCAAGAAATAAACTTCATCTGTGCCTGTACAGTCCATGACACGTCACAGACACCAATGAAGATCCTGCATTTTGACATTTTTCACAATTTCAACAATACTACTCTGCAAGTTTTCAAGTGGCCCTGTCACACATTGCTCTTTAGAAAGGGGGGGGTAAAAGCCAGCTTGCTGACAAGACTATAACGCACAGTAGTCAGACTTCGTGACTCCAGGTGCTGAAGGCATTAGCAAAGGAGATAGAAGGGAGCTGCTGGATTGTTCAAACCAGGTGAGGGTGTTAATGGCATTCTTAATGTAAATCAGTCTCCGGTATAAACTTCAGAACAAGCTGCCATAAAAACAGGACCACAAGGCATGAGCAATGCCCAGCTGACTGAAATGTAGGCAAAAATCAAAGCATGTGCATCACCAATGTTATGCTGCACCTGTACTATACATTACAGGCTTCCTTCACAGCAGAGAGATAGGAACAAGTTAAATACAATCTTCTAGTTTTAAAAGGGCAGAAACAGTTCTCCCCAACAGACAGAAGCCAGATGTTACAGAATCAAGATGCAAAAAAATTAGGGCAAGTATGCAACCATTTTTTTTTCCCAAAAGAAAAACAATGCAGGTCATGCCAGATTTTTAATACAGAAGCAAGGGTTCATAGGTTGGTACTAAGCTATCAGCCCTAGGGCCTATACAAGCCTAGCCATAACAATTCCCTGGCTATTTCTTCCCACATTATTTACTTTCCTGGACCCCTGTCTAGCAGGGCGACTGACGTGAACCCTGGGGTGAATTTCCTTTCTCCCATCCAATCGTCAAGGTTCCTCTTGAAGAGGTCCAGAGAGGCACTCTGCTTGACATGTATGGGCAATCTATTCCAGAGTCTGGGGAGTCTCTGGGTCAGAAACCTATCCCTCCAGCATGTTTTGTTTATTGTGATGACAAGGTTTAGATCCCTGGAGCGTGTAGCTCTGAGGGACTGGGATTTCTTTAAGTGTAGCATGTCCAACAGCTCTGGGTTTGACATGGCCTTGTATGTTAAGCAGAGATCGCCTCTGAGTAGACGATATGCGAAGAGTATAGCTGGAGTTTTTTAAGGCGGTCAGCATAGGGCATCTGCTTTAGGCCTGTGATTCTTTTAGTGAGGTATTTCTGAGGCCTTTCCAGCTGTTGCAGATGTCTTGAGAGGTACATACCAAATGGGGCGTTGTATTCTATAATGGGTCGAATGAGGGATGAGTACAGTGGGACAATGACCTCCTTTTTTCTGGATGAAAAGCCCTTCGTGATGAAGTGTGCCATATAGAAGGATTTCCTGACTGTTGTGGTTATCAAAGGTGAGACCACTGTCCACCTGTGTCCCCAAGTCTCTTATCACACTTTCTGTGTTTAGTGTACTGCCACCTATATGGTAATTCATGGATACATGTTTTTTCCCAAAGGGGATAGCAATACATTTCTTGGCATTGAGCTTGAGCCCATGGCTCTGGCAACAAGCATCTGTTTCTGTAAGGCCCTTTTGTAGAGTATCCACATCATTTGGGGATTCAATAATGGCTCCCAGTTTGCAGTCATCTGCAAACTTTGTTAGCCAGAGTCCCTTAGTGTTGACCTGTACTTCAGAGAAGTAGATGCCAAACAAGAGCGGCCCCAGGACTGAACCCTGAGGTACTCCACTTGTCACTTGTCTGGAACTGGATTTGGAGTTGGCTACTTTTACAGTGTGGTAAGCCATTTAGCAATCCATTGGGTGACATAGGGATTAATACCCAACTTAGTACGTTTATCTATGATTCCAGAGTGGGGGATGGTGTCAAAGGCCTTGGCAAGGTCTAGATAGGCTGTGTGGACCACCTTACCCTTGTCCATGGCTCTGGAGTCTGATTCAAAGAAGTCAATCAGGTTCAGGAGACAAGATCGGCCCTTCACAAACCCAAACTGGGTGGGGTCCAGTGTTTGAAGGTTGCCAATGTCTTTGTTTATAAGTTCCATGATAATACGCTCCATGGCCTTGCAGATAAGGCTTGTCAGACTGATGGGACGGTAGTTTCCGGGATCCAAGGTGGATCCCTCCTTGTGGATTGGGATAACTGTAGCTCTGCGCCACTCAGTGAGCACGAAACCTGAGGTGAGGCTATGATTAAACATGACACTTAGGTGAGGTGCCAGTTCATATAGTACACAGCCCGGGATGTCATCTGGTCCCATGGATGCTGTATTCTTGGCTTTAGAGAGTGCGTTTTGTACCTGTTACCACGATACAAGCAAAATCTGTGCTTTAGGGACAAGAATGGTGACAGTTTGCAGAATCCTGCAGAAGGTTATTAAACTATAACCTTTGTTGAACAGAAAGCAAAAGCAGGCTAGCTTGCAGCTCTGCAGTTAAGAGTGGATACGCAGATTCATTTCCATATGCAATGTTCTAGACAGTTTTTAGACATCCATATTAACCATAACAAAAAGAGGTGACAAGAGGAACACTGTATGTGTCAAAAATTACACAGAGTAACAGAGGCGATGCAGACTCATTTGCAAACCAGGTAACTGAAAGGCACTACCACCACAACCAAAACCATTAAGGCAAGACAACAGCAACATATAACTAAATTCATATCAAAGCATCAGGTACATACTGCAACAGAACATACCACAAATACAAAACAGAAATGGAATGCACAAAAATGTTTTAGAGGAGTGCAGCAATCCTCAGAGCAATGCTGTCTGGCACTTTATCACCCTTGGTAAAACAAGTCTAAGAGGAGCTGCACAGAACAATCCAAAATCTACCCCCATATGATGGTTATAAATTTTTTTTCTAACTGACATTTGATTACTAGGTAGATGCTCATTTTCAGCAGTGGCCCGGCCCAGAAGAAAGAATGTTTTGTAATAATTGGAGGTTAAGAATAATTTTACAATCTTCAAAAATAAAAAAATCTGCAAGTTAAATTATAACAAATTAAAACAAAATATAAACAATGCAGGTGAGAATTTGGCACCCATGTGGCCCACAACAGCCAAACTAGACTTGTTGTTGAGTCTTTCGGCTTTTCCCGGTTAGGGGTCACCACAGCGGAACTCCAGTCCGCTAATGATTGGTAGTTGATTTTTACGTGCCGAGTTACCAGCCCTGACGCACAACCTTCAACGAAGGCACGCCCATTCATGCATGTCTCCATGCAGAAGATGCTCTAGCCGAGAATAGAACCAGACAGCATCTTACTGCGAGGTGACAACGCTACCACAGTACAGCCAAATTAGACTAATCCAAATAAAAGGCTGCGTAAAGCTACGCATGGCTTCACTTCTTGCAAAATGATGTATGGGTATAAGATACAATGCCAGCGGCAGGGGGGGGGGGGGGGGGGGGGCAGACAACAGGACAGACCAAGATGCAAACAGACCATAGCAAGAGATTGTGTGGGAGACTGAGCAAAGATTGTGTAGGAGACTGAAGAGTACCAAGCTACATAAAGTACTGATGATGGAATCAAGATTTCTTTGACTGTGGTAGTTTCTTGCTCTTTATCTTTCTGGAAGGGATACTTACGGCTTTTGTTTACCAGAAGAGTCCCATTAGGCAAAGGACCCATTTTCAGCACAGGTCCAGGGAGAAGAGCTCCAAGCATTTTTACAACAATAAAACACAAAAAAGTCAGAAACAGTATGATACATAAACTGTACTCCCATATTATGCAGCATGCAAGAACATTCTTACAAAAAAAAAATGTTCAGGACAGTTATTCAGGAGAATACACAGGACAAAGGAAAAACAGAAGTACTTAACTGCAAGAGGAGTTACAATAGTGATACGGGATAAAAAAGATATTGGTAGATTTGTAGCACTAAGGGGCTACTGGCAAGGGAGGATTACACTGGCATGTAATTGTATTCCACCTGAAACTGCTAAAACTGAGTTTAAGAAAATCCTGGGAGAGATTAGTTTTCAGCAAGGAATATTACCAGATGGGGACTGAAATTTGATTTGCAGCAGTGAAGATGTTTCTGGGGGCCCCAAAAGGGAAGATAAAACAAAGGAAGGTTGACTCTAACTTTATAAAAATATTTGGCATGAAAGTTCAACTCAAAGCAATAACTAAAATAAAAATGCAAGGAAATGAAATGCAAAACGAGACATAGCACTTTCCCACCTATCTGTAAAAAAGGAATTTAAGGAATGTGTAGTGGAAAAATTGAGGATTTATAATAG
>NC_056741.1:1736766909-1736771909 GCF_019279795.1 Protopterus annectens | reverse complement strand
CCTGCAAAATGCAATGACTGGAGCTGGGGACTTCGTGAATAATAGCCTGGGCGCAGCAGACAAGCCAAAGGACAGTGCAGAGAACTGACAGTGCATGTAGCCTGCTTTGAAGCATAGGCATCTTCTGCAAGACTCCCTGATAGGGATGTGCAGGTATGTTGCTTTTAAATTCTAGTGTTGCCAACCATGTATCTTTGCTTAGCATAGGAAGCAGCTGGTGAAGAGTCAGCATTTTGAATTTTGGAATCACCAGAAAGGTGTTTAGAGTAGAAAGGTCCAGGATAGGATGCCATGTATTGCCTTTTCTGGGTACCACGAAAAGTCTCTAATAGAAACCTTGTCCCTTTTCCTCCTCTGGTACCAAATGAATAGCCCACATGCTGGTACCAAATGAATAGCCCCCATGCTTAAGAGAGAGAACTTGATTTTGGGCCTCTTCCCACTGATTTGGGGGTAGATCTGGCCACCTGCTTGGTGCTGGTAATGTGTGGAAATGAAATCTGTATTCTTGGGACACTATATTTAAAACTCATTTGTTGTGGGTAAGGATTTCCTAGTTTTTGGCCTGCAGACCAATCTTTCCACCTAAAGAAGCATTCAGTGGGAAGTGCTTGGAAGTTTTAAAAGCAAGTCATTGAGACAGTTTTCTATTGGGGGGGGGGGGGGAGTCTTACTACTCCCAGATTTGGGTGCAGAAATCCTCCACTGCTTAGTCTCGTGTCCCCCCTGGGACTGAAATCTGGGGTTTCTGCTGTGTCTGGATTTGGCTTGAGAAGACCTGGAAAGGACCAATTCTTAGAGGGCCAATGCCTACTAAATCTAGGAGGCTGAACTTGCAAGAAATCTTTAACAGTTTGCATAGATTTAGCATCATCTTCCATTTTTTTTTAAGAACTTCCTCAGCTTTGTTGCCAAACAGGCGGTCCTGATTTAAGGGAGCATCCAACAGTTTAGCTTTAACATGATCAGGCAAAGATTGCTCCTTAAGCCAAGCATGCCTTCTGAGCACAGACCCAGTAACAGCAGCCCTGCAAGAGGCCTCTAATCAAATCCACATTGCAAAGTATGTTTACCATCCTGTTCAGCAGAATGCATTAAATCCTGTAATTCTTTATTTTCAGCACAGTCAGGAATCATTTTCTGTTTAAGCAACCCAAAAACATGTTGTTGGTACTTTAACATATGTAACTGGCAGTTTAAAGCCCTAATGGCCAAGATTGCAAAGTGTAAACCTTCTTAACCCATCTATCCAGCGCCCTGGAGTCTCCATCAGAAGGGGTAGGATTTTTAGCAGTAGAAGCCTTAATGTCCTTGGGTCCCTGTGAAATAGTAAAAGTAAAAAGCACACTGGTGATGCCCAGATAAAAATCACCAAAACCTTTATTAAGAATACATAATACAAAACTTCACTGACTAAGCACTTTCATCCTGATTGAACATGTAGACTGACTCTGAAGATGCCCAATCACAATCTTCAAATACACCTTGTGATCATCAGTGTAATCAAACATGATTGAATGCAATAGGTCCAACATCTCAAAACTTTTAAAAGTTAACCATTCGGTTGTCTATTAAACTGCTTTTTATACCCTTCAAAAAAGTCAACCCTTCCTCACACAATATACAATAATATCGCAGAACACAGGGTAATGTTACGAGGGATGATATATCTTACACAAACTCAATGTTGTTTGTAAAAAATAACAATAAATAAAATTAAGTATTAAGGAATCAATAAGCATAACCCCTGTATGTAATGTCCAAAACAGAAAGGGGAAAAAAAAGCCATTGTTCATTTGTATTAAATACAAGCTGCCTTGTGCTTTAAAATACAAGTTAGAGATAGGGCGTCATTGATGCCCGGGGCACTACTGGCATCTAATCTTATCTGCCAAAGGCATTCCCTAACCTCTAGAATAGTTTTATAATCTCCCCCAAACTCTTTAGTACAAAGCATATCTATAACAAAAAATAAAAATTTCCTGAAATTAGAACAATTTTTCGTATGGTTGTATAGTGAATTGGTAGATTTTTTTTGTTTTTGATATCTCTGTAATGTTCTAGGATTATTCGTCTCAACTTTCTAGTAGTCATGCCTATGTAAAATGCTGGACAAGATAGACAAGTGGCCACATAAATTACCATGTTGGTGTTACAATTGCAATAACCCGGGGCTACTCAGTGTCCTCTTAAAGTTCCCCACAGAAACATAGGGGCCATCGTTAATTTATTTACATGCTTTACAACTGCCGCATTTAGCCATCTTAGCAGGTCTTTAACCAAAGGTCATAGGTGTTCTCTCTAAAAGCTCCTTAATATTTAAACCCCTATTGTTTATAAAAAGAGGAGCTTTACCTAGTGTGTCATATAGGTCTGTAGCGACTATATCTTCCCATGTCCTTTGAATAACATTTTTAACTTCCATAGCTAAAATATTTTGTAGGACCATTCCAGTTGGAATGTTCTTGTTTTTTTGTTTAATGGTCTTTGTTTTATTGTTGTCAAATGTCCTTTGTGTGTCATTCAAAATGGGAATAAAATCTATAGCCCTTCTTTTAGTGACATCATGTTGAAGCGTAGTAAGCATGTCCAGAGGATAGCCCCTTTGGACAAACAAATCCCTCAAAACCTCCAATTCATCTATGAATTTGTTGTCCTCAATGACAATGCGTGACAACCTAAATCATCTGGCCTTTGGCCACGTTCTTCTTGACGTAATGGGGATGACAACTGTCATAATGTAAAAATGAATTACTCAAGTTTTCTTCCTGTACAAATTGGATTCTCTCTCTCCCATCTTTAATGTATAGTCGTAAATCCAAATAATCAATAGTCTCACTATCAACATTATGTGTAAATTTCAAAAATGAAGTGGTATTTTTCAACTATTTTATAAATTCCTCCAGTTCATCCAGAGTGCCTTTCCAGAGGAACAGGATGTCATCCAAAAATCTCAGATAAATAAACATCCTTGATCTATATTCAGATGTCAACACAAACTGTTCCTCCCATTCTGCTAAAACTAAATTAGCATATATGGGCGCACATTTTAACGCCCATAACCACTCCAGTGGATTGTCTGTAGAATTAGTCTTCAAACCCAACATAGTTATTCTCCAGTACAATCCGCATCATGTCCACCAATAGGCCTCTCTTTACCGGATGTATGTCACTATGTTTGTCCAGACTCCTACCAAACCAATCTAATCCAATGTCATGGGGAATCACTGAAAATAAGTTTATAATATCCACAGTTACAAACATAAATTCCCCTAGACGTGCATCAGTTAAAGTCCTGAGACAAAATCCACAGGAGCACAAAATGACTAGTAAAACAAAATCACCACAACTAAGAGAAAATAGTCATTTATTCCAAAAAAAATTTTTCAAGATGAGCGCTTTCGTTTGCTTCAAGCAAACTTCATCAGATAAAGAACTCACTGGTGCACACCTTTTTTATACACGTAATAGGTTAACCAAGAACTAATGATTCAATTAAGTCGTTAAAATCTTAAAGTTGCAAAACACACTGTTGTCTGAGACCATCACTTGACAAAATAAATACAAATGTAATTCAAAAGTGATGCAGAAAAAAATTCTGCAACCAAGACACTGATTTAAAATGATTTGAAACACTGATTTTAAAAATTTAAAACAGACAGCAAGGTACGTCATGGTCAGGGCCCAGGCAAGAAATACAGTACAAATGAAAATCTTTGCGAGGCATTTGCTTTCCACAAGAAATGCAATTAACTTTTACTGACATCAGTAAGGAGCAAGAAGGAAAAAAAAAAAAAAAAAAAAAAAAAAAAGTTTCCTCAATGGGGTACTTGGCTTTAGTTGAAGACTTCGGTGCTGAAACACGAAAACAAAAATTTCAGGAGTCGGCAGACCGGCACTTGCGAACTGCTTCTGCTACCGCACGGCAAGAAAGACTGATGTAATAGCATCGGCTGCATGTTATACCCCTGACAACATAGAAGGGACAGCATCCGACACAGGACACAAGACTTTGTTAATCAGGCCGAATGAGGGCTACTACAAGCAGATAACCCAAATGTAATGACCGCAACACATTTTTATACCAAAACATCGCATTTCTAAAATGTTACATACTAAAAAGTTGTGTATTTGCATTTACACATAGAACCAATAATACCAACAATAATGTTACTGTTTTGAAGTCAAATACATAGCACCCACTCACAGTTTCCTTAGTTTTTATTTATTTCTTGTTTAATTTATTATCTATTTTTCCTCCACCCAAAATGGAGAGAAACATTTTGTTTTTAATACCCAATGACAATAGGCTACTACACATGGTTCCCTGCTTTTAACTTTAAAAAAAACAGAACTTGACACACGTCATTAAGTCCTGGGGGCTTGGTGGCATTAACTCAGTTGCCACATAAGTTCTTGGTATTCTAACAATTCACATGGACCCCCTCCTATACATTTGATCTGATCAATAGCTGAAAACCTGAAAGTATGTCCAGGGTTTTCTATTATGTGCTTAGCCAAAGCATTGTTTGTACTGCCTGCAAAGGAACACAACCAAAACAACTGTATCCATGTAGAAGCTAAACAATGAAACCAACCATTTTAGCAAATGTTATTCAACCATTTGAATAAATTAAATGTCAGCACATATCCTTATTTATCTATTTCCATCTCAATAAACCAGTCAATAACAGAGAACTATGTCCCCTCACTCTGAAGAGAGAAAAAAAATATTCCCCTGCACAAAGGTGGCAATTCCACTGAATTCTCCAACTACTGACCCACAGCTATCCTAGCTCCCTTATCCAAAGTTCTTGAGAGAAAAAAAAATGTATCCAGTCTCAGCATCAATACCCCTTCTCAAACTTAGCATGGCTTCAGTCCTCACCATAGCACAAAACACTGCTGCCCTCAGTTTCATGGGCATCAAGAACTTGACAAAAATAGTTCTACTCGTTTCTTCAGGTCTAAAGCGTTTGATGCAGTTTCTCATCAGAAAT